>NW_010142603.1:57106-65458 GCF_000699245.1 Pterocles gutturalis | reverse complement strand
GCCTTCCAGTACCTGAAGGGGGCCTACAATAAAGCTGGAGAGGAACTTTTTACAAGAGCATGTAGTGACAGGACAAGGGGTAACAGTTTTAAGCTGAGAAAGGGTAGATATAGATTAGATATTAGGAAGAAGTTTTTTCCTGTGAGGGTGGTGAGGCATTGGCACAGGTTGCCCAGAGAAGCTGTGGATGCCCCATCCCTGGAGGGGTTCAAGGCCAGGCTGGATGAGGCTTTGAGCAACCCGGGCTAGTGGGAGGTGTCCCTGCCCACGGCAGGGGGTTGGAATTTGATGATCTTTAAGGTCCTTTACAACCCAAACCATTCTGTGATACTAACACTGGTTTAATGTTCTTATTCAAGAGAATTGATAAAAGATTGCTGTTTTCTTCTAACATTTGAATAAAATGCAACCAAAAGGCTGCAACAGGATGTTGTGTCAGGAAGCAGTTAACCTATGTTATCATGTTAATGTAGACAAAACATAATTTATTTTTTTTTTGCCAGTCCCCAAGAAGACATGACCTTTTTCAGTCTTAATGGTAGTAATTTCTGGCTGTAAGTTTAGCTGCAGTACAGAATTTCTTAAATCAGTTCCTAAGCTTTTGGAGCATTGGTCCAAAATTTCTTGCTTTCATCTTTTGATTAAAGCACTATTGGAGGCACTATTTAATAACGTCCCACAGACCGACTGCAGACCATCTTCCACAGTCTCAAGGCCTGTCTGTTTATGGACCACAAATGAGGGACCTCCCCTTATAAGTAAATACTGGTCTGTTTGAATTGTCTCATTAAAGCTGTCAGCATCTAAATGTGTGGAATACACATTTGTGCTCTGTGAAATCCCTGTTAGGGAATGTTTCAAAGCCAGCTTGTGAATTGTGGACACATTGTTAGTTTTACAACCTACTGGCCACAGAGAGTTTGCTTGTGAAAACTGGAGGAAGAGGGAGGGAAGTTAAATTGGAATGAGGAGAACCATTGCTTTCATTCACTTTCCATCTGTAAAGATGCTATTTTTGCAGAGCTGTAGACTACTGGGAAGAAAGCTCCTTCCTGAGTCTAAGCTACCCTTTAGGAAACAAATTACAGTGTCCATTTTTTGAACATATTTGAGAGTTTCAGAAGCACTCCTTATTGGTCTAGCATAGATCCTGCTGGGCCATTTAATACACACTGAGATAGACTCAGTATAACTTCTCCCATTAAAGAGGAGTGCTCTTCCAAGCTGGGGGCAGGCAGATTTTCCCCTTGAATACAGTCAAGGCCTCTGAAACTCAGCTGCCTGATGTTAGGTTTTGGTACTAAATTGTCTGATGCTTGCTAAGGCCATTGAAGTTAGGCCAGTGAAATTTTGTTGACTTATGCCAGTAACAGATTTCACTCTCTGTAACTGCTTGTTACAAGTGCAAAATAGCACTCTTAGTAGTTTCAGCAAGCCTCCATTCATGCTTCCACCCCCTAGATCCACAAGCAGAACTTAACATGACAAATGCTAGGAATTATGTGGCCAAGCTGCCATTTACACTTGCAATCTTTGCAGCCTTACTAGCGAAGGTGAAAAGAAAACTTGACTCTTGCCTCCAGTAAAAGTGTCAGATGCACACTTCTGCTTTTTGGCAGTTACGTGGTTTCTGAAACAAAGGATTATGGAGGGGTACTGAAACAACATTGTTTATAATGTGGCTCTTTCTGCCCCTCTAGTGGTTGGACTAAGCGTAATTGTTCAGTGTTTATAAGCCTGGTTTTATTAGCTCAAGAGGTGTGACTCAAGGAGAGATCCTGGTTTTAGGCTCTGATGGAGACTTCCCTAGTCTACGTGATTCCATGGCAAACTTGTGAAGTGGTTGATTAAAGCACAAAACCCTTCAATGTTTAGAGAGTTCTTCCAATGTATTTATATTTAAGGTGATTTTTCTGCAAACATTTCAGGAAGCTCCTGTAGTGGCGAGAGCAGCCCTGTTCCTTGAGTGCGCACGCTTCGTTCACCGCTGTAATCGTGGCAACTGGCCTGAGTGGATGAAGGGCCACCATGTGAACATTACTAAGAAAGGCCTGTCCCGTGGGCGTTCTCCTATCGTGGGCAACAAAAGGAACCAGAAGCTGCAGTGGAATGCAGCTAAGCTCTTCTATCAGTGGGGAGATGTAAGTGTTTGTTTCTCTTCTACTTTACACTAAAAAATATTACCAAAATGTAAAGGGAATTGGATCCTATGCAGAATTTCAGTTACAGTAAAATGGGGACCCATAAGCTTCCCTTCCAACTTGCACTACACAGCCTGCCAGGATCAGCTCTTCTAAGGGAAACAGACCTTTTAGGAGGTACCAGTGTCCCCTTCCCTCTGCTCCCCCTGCCGTGTTCCCGCTGAGGATCTGTTTGGTCCACTCTCCTATTTCCAGACTTGTCATGTCTAAGGAAGAGTAAGAGCAGGGTGGGTGATACTACTTGCTTTTTTCTAGCTTCCAAATATTTTTAGTCCAGAGCTGCTTGAGCTAAATGTGGTGCTGTATATTTAGTAATGGATTTCTTTTTGACGTATTCAGTTTCTCTTTGCAACCATACAAACTGTTAGCACTCATCATTCTTTGGCAAGGAATTCTACAGGGCTGCTACATGTCATCTAAAGGACTGTCTCTGTTTGTTTTGAGCTTGGCTCCTTCAAGTTTTATTTGATCGTGATCCCTTATGATATGTGTAACTAGACAATTGCCCTGTCTGGCCCTGTCAGTGCCGTTTGCACTTTCTTTGGAAACCTACCAGGGTATACCTGCTGAAGGTCTGATGCTTATTGCGTGTTGTTTCACACAAAATAGTGTGAGAAGTTCCATGGACCTCTGCGGTGCCTGTTACATATGTCTATCTGGAAGTGAGCTTTGTGCTTCTCACCTCTTTTCACAAAACCAGAGATTTTTACAGTGAGCATCATTATATTCCCCCAGAAAAAAGGCAAAAATAAAAAGACATAAAAAGACATAAAATCTAAAGCTCAGTGGAATTTGAAAACCATGTATTCTGCAGCCTTGGGGTACTTACATAAGCCACACCGAAAAAGTCTTGCTGACCTGTATTCTTCTAGGTTAAACCAATGCATGCTTCTCAGTGGAGCACATTGAGATCGTGCTGACCATGTCAATACATTCCCACTGCGAAACACAGCCCAGGGGAGAACCTAGCTTGGGTCTGAGCACCCAAGCTAGTAAGCTTTGTGTCTTGGTAGGTCTCCTCCTTCCATTTCTGAAGGTAACTCAGGGAATGCTACCTGGCCACCCTACTCTCTGTTATGTCTCAAACACAGGTGACTATCTTAATAACAGCACAAATACCAAAGTTCCTTGGAAAAGTTCCTGGTGTGAATATATTTGCTTCTATATTCCATAAGGTCACCACCTAACTCCTAGCCTGACTCCTTTGAGAGCTCCTTCCAGGTAGAGAACATAGGATTATATAGTCCTTGTATTCTTGCATGCTTTGCTGACAGTCAGGACTATCCACCTCTGTTTGTGGACTCTATGATTTGTAGACATTCCTTTTTTCCGGATTCTGACAAAAATGGGACCAAGCAAGTCAGTAACTATTAGAAGTTAGCTTCTCCCTCAGCTGGCATTTTTAGAAACTGAAATAGCCTGAGCTGGAAAAAGTCCAGGAAGCTTTTCTTTTTGAAATGTTAAAGTACCACTGCATGACGCAAGGTCACAAGAAAGGAGCCAGGAAAATCTGATGGTAGGCAGTTTAGCATAATTCTCTTCCCCTTAAATATAATGGCATCATAAGACTTACCTAGATGCACTCCCCATTCTAGGAGTAGCCTGTATTTGCTAGCTGCTTAGGAACATCCCAGAAGGAAAAAAGCCTTACTTTTACTTTACTGTAAGGCAGGAGAAGATTTGAAGAGTAGTCTTCACAGTGCAAATTTCTTCTCTTTTTACTGCAAGGTGTCCTGCTGCTCATTACTTTTTCTGTTTCTTCTCACTGGAGATTAGGACAGTATAGTTACCCACAGCATTGCTGGCCCCCAACCAGGCTCTTGCTTCAGGATTGGTGGACACCTAGCACTGCTGAGGTGCGGTTCCTTTACATCCTTTATACTGAATGCTGGGCAAGACATGTCCTCTGACACTGCTTGTCCTCCCAGAAGCTGTTTCAGACGAAGCTGGCTGCAAGCATAAGCAGCAGCCTCCAGCCAAGCCTGGAGGGCTGGGACCCTGCAAGCTGTGATCCTCAGGTGGCTGCTTTTGTTGGCTCTGACCAGTTTCCAACCAGGCAGGCTGAACCATGAGGAGAAACAGCTTTCTCTTCCTGTAGTACAGGCACCTGCTGTAGAATATGCTGCCATTTCTGTGTGTTAACCTGCTCACTTCACCGTGAGCAATAGCAGCATGAAGGGTGGAATCACGGTGCACTCATGTAGCTCCTAAGCAGCTCCAGTACCAAGGAGATGTGATACGTCACCCACACTCTGCCTCCACACTACCAGATCCTTATCAACGCCACAGCACACCGTCCTTGCTGCTTGGTGGCAGCAGAGCTGCTTGCTGCTCTGGAAGGAAGATTCTTGAATAAAGAAAAAAAGAATATATTAGTCTCTGAGTGCACTGAAGCCTTGTTCTGTTTTTTTATTGCAATAAATAAGGCTGGAAATTAATGCTAATTATGGATCCTTGCTTGTTTGTCATTGCTCACGAATTGTGATATACAGGGCTATTGTCAAAGTTTAGTGAGACCAAGAATGAATGTAAAACCTTTTTTTCCCCACCCAACTCCTTTAATTCAGCCTCCTTAATAGCTATCAGAGAGTAACAGTTTTAAACCCTTTCCACATGAGGTGGGATTTGGACTGCCTGTAACAGAAATAAACCTATTGAATCAAGCTGTCTCACTTGTTATGCTGTCTTTTGAAACAATACAACATTAAATCTATTCTGATCAGGTTAGTCTGTCACTTCCTTTGGCTGCTTCTTTTAAGAGGCATTTTCTTTTAACGTGTGGCATGCTCTCCGTTTGCTAGGAAAACCAAGCATAATTCATGCACATAATACATTAGGAATTCAGTGCTCATGAGGAAGAAAGCTGCGGGATTATGTATGATTGCTTTAATATTAGGGTGGACAACGCAGCGTAAATAATATGTGATATATTACTGCTCTGTGGAGAGGCATACAGAACATTTCTTCCTTTAAATGCCTGAAACAGGAAAGGGGAGAAAAATTGTGAGAAATACGGAGTTTATTTAGCAATACGCAGGCTCTCAGATAGCTGAGATTGGCAACTATTTGCATCAGCTTGCAAACCACACCACCACCTTTTTCTCTTTGTGTAGCAGAGTCTACCCTCTTCAGTGTTGCTGGATTTCTCAGGAACTGCTCAGTAGCAAGGAAGAACAGTTGTAATAAGTGACTGGTCATGTATTTCTGTGGCACTTCAGCTGAGACAGGAAAATTATATCGCGCTGACATGACCATCAGTTCCAACTTGTAGAAGATTAAGAAATCCTCTTTAGTATCTTTCTCTGAAACTGTCCCAAAACCAAAAAGTCCCAAATGGCAAGTGCTGATGAAAACTCTGTAATGAAACACATTTCCTCCCTCACAAAGTGATGACATCACAGGATAGAGTTTCACATACTGGTCTGTGTTCTCTTCACCTACCTGCAGCAAAGAAAATCAAGAAAAACCCTTAAAAGCTCTGAAGTCTCTTAGCAGGAAGGCATTCTTCTTGCTAATAAATCCTTATCTGTAGCTTTGCTGACAGCACCATGAGGGCTGTTTACATGCTGATAATGATGCTGGCAAGCAGCCATGAATAAATGATCAATGCCTTTCTGGAGTGTGTAACGGTATTCAGTGGAAATCTGTCTGCCCGTGTTCTTTACGTGGATCCCCTCTACACCATTACCCATGCACCTTCCCAGCTTTTATAAGCTTATCGTCAGCTCATTTTTAGGAAGTGTATCAGGGAGCTTCCCCTTTAAAGATGGAAGCAGGCTTCCCTAAGGGCATTGCACGGTTTTATGGAGGAAGCAGTGACTGTTACTGGATTCCTAAGTCACAGGACAGTTTCTTAAACAGAAGACATACTTTCTCTGTGGAAAGAGTTAGCAAAAATCTGGAACACATATATCGAGGGGAGAAGGAAATGTAGAAGAAATTCTTACAAAATCATGACCTAATCTCCTCCTGCCTATCATGTGCCAGTTTGGCTTTTTTGTTTTATTTAACCAAATTTGCAAAGTTTTTTCATCCTGGAATTTGACACTCGTTGCAAATTTTGGTTGAAAAAAGGAGGGAAATAAGTTACGGTTTTGGTAGCCATTAATCTTCTGTCATCCTTTTTCTACTTTACTGAACTTTGCAGGTAATAAAAGCTAAGTGAGGACATTCTGTTCTGGCTGGAACGTGCCCACAGCCTTCACGGGGCAGAGCCTTTGACCACCAGTGAGTTAGGCTGAAATTCTCACCTCCTTGTGCTTTCTCTTTCTCCGTGTCTGCAGGCAATCGGTGTCCGTCTCAATGAGCTGTGCCACGCTGAGAGCGAGAGCCCTGCCAACCTGCTGGGCCTCATTTATGATGAGGAGACCAAGAGGCGCCTGAGAAAGGAGGATGAGGAAGAAGACTTTTTAGATGACAGTAAGGAGACTCCCTTTACTACAAGAACCCCCGCTTGTAAGAACCTCTGCTTTAGGAGCACTTAATTTTTCTTCTCTTTTCATCCTTTTGCCACCCAGCTGTATTTCCCAGTCCCTCACCTTCACCCCAGCTTCCTTCCCTGTTCTTTCCATGCCTGGATGTACAACATGACAGACAGGTAGCAGCACTAAGAGACTTTGAAGGAAAAGTGGGAGAAATGAGGCAGTGAGTTGTAATTCCTGTATACTGGCAACTGCAATTATAAGCAGGATAATAATTTGTTTTTTGAGTCTTGCCACCACCTGAGTGCCAAAAGTGGTGCAGACTCCCATTCTTCCCAGTTCTGCCCAAATATTTGTGTAAGATCAGCTGCTTTTCCATTTATTAGCATCCATCTCCTTACCTGATGTGAATTGGCACAGCTCTAATAAAGGCTTTTACATCCTGACTTCCGTATATTTGCCTGATTCTCGTGCAGAAATATAGCGGTATAAAAATGTTATTAAAAATCTGTATAACAGGAAGATGACTAAAACATGCACATTTGTGCATGTGTGTACGTAAGGGTGGGAGGGAGGTCACACATCTCTGATTCTGAAAGTCTAGATAGGCATGCAAATTATAACAGACCCTATGAATCAAAATAAAGTCAAAACACATACTGGTGTAGGTGAAGGTGGTAAAAAACATTATGTCCTCTCCAGACACCATTTGTACATACATGTGTGCTGTAATGTACTGGTTCCTGTGTACATGTGCTTTTGTTCACCACTGGATGTAGTGTGCCAGCACTGTTTACGTATCTTCTGGTTTCTTTTTCTATGGTTCTGGGTTCATTCTTATGAATACCTAAAGTCCAACTTTGGAGTAGAGAGGGGTAGGTATGAGCAGTGAAATGGCATTTGTGGGAAATGACCTCAAGAGAAGGTGTTGGCCCTATGCTAGACCTTCATATGTGCCACTACTATGTGGTGTGCCAGCGCTAGCAGCTACACGAATGTGATGGCTCTTCTGGGTATTTTATTGGCCTTTTAAGAGATATATCCAAAGCAGGAGGGTGTACACAAAATTTTCCCTCTGCTGCACCATGAATGACTTTTGAAAGGTGAAGAACAACTACATTCCCATGACCAAGTGACAGAATAGTCTTTCTTGTCCCTATTCATCTGCTGATAAGGCACTCATAAAGGGGTGCGGAGCTGCTTTAAAAGGGTAGTCTCGGACAAGCAAACAGAGAGAACAGGTTTTTGTCTACAAAGCCATGTAGAACCTCAAGTATGTCTCATCTGTATTTGATAGTTCAGATTATCTTAGTCCCTACAAAGTTAATAATTTGTTATTGGTAAAAAATAGGAGTTGACAAACATCACAGAATTAATCTGGTTTTATCTGATCACTGCAGTGTCCTCTCAGCTGTTTGGTTAGGACTGTTTCTTTGCACAAAGTAATGATATACCTAGGGGAAAGCAAGTGAAAACATAAATCTCTCTGAAATTATGGTAATATTGGGCATTATTAAAAAAATGTATGTGGTTAGTTGTTGTCACAACTCATTTTTTTATTTCCTTTTTTTTTTTACTGTCCGTTATCCTAAGTAGTATTTTTCAAATTGATCAAGCAATGAAGAATCCTTCATACTTTGCAAGCTTTGACATTGAATGGGTTACAAAGTGTAGGGCTTTTGAATCTGATTGTTTAGACTCAGTGGAGAGAAAACTTCAAGTATTTTGAC
>NW_010142603.1:3014-57091 GCF_000699245.1 Pterocles gutturalis | reverse complement strand
GTTTTATGTTAAGCATTTGAATGTATAATTTGACTAAACAGTTTGATTTTTTTTTTCTTGATTATCTTTAAACAGCACTTGGATTCTATGCACAAATAAAGAAGTCTGACTCAAAGGAGGCTGTCTTTTCCAGGCATCAGGGCAGTAATTAATAATAGGCACAGTACCTCTTTGCTGACTAGTCATAACTCCATGTATTTTGAGAAATTTTCCTCTATTTTGAAGTGGTTCTTTTCTAGAACTGCACAAGATTTGTCTGAATGCAAAACTGTAAAGGGAAATAAAGGTATTTATTTCTTAACTTTAAATGAGATGTATACAAAATGCTATAAGGTCACATTTAGTAGGTACTTCACCATAATATACGATAGATATGCTACAGTACATTGGTGTTACTTCACTGTAATATAGTACAATATAATACTATAGTACACTGTAGTGTGTTAGTGCTATTGCGTGTGCTGGTAAATATGTGGATTAATTTGTTTGACTATGTTCTTTTTAGTGTAGGAAAAGCAGCATAGATAGAAGTCTGGGTTTTCCTCTTTTTTAGTGAAGCTTGCATTGTGCACCATGTGTGAAAATGTCCATCACCTCTTGGTTCCGGATTTTGTATAATCTCCTTGCTGACAATAGAAATATTTTTCCCTAGGCACTGTGAATCCTACCAAATGTTGTTGCCCTTTTGCACTGAAAATGGCAGCCTGTCAGCTTCTCCTGGAGATAACCACTTTCCTTCGAGAGATAGGCCACGTACTGAGCCTCTTGTGGTAAGTGAACAATTCACATTGAAGAGGGAGCAGTGCCCGCAGAGGTCACTGGGCTCTGGGCCTGTCTGAGGAGAGGTGGGGTGGGGTAATAACTCAGGTGGATATCTGAAAGGGAGAAAGGAGCTGTTGTCTGGTAAATAGAAGATTGGCGGGCACATCAAATGGGTTGATTAAGAAGATAAAGACTGTGGAAGCACAATATGTACTGGAAGTTCAAGGAAGTTTCAAAATGGAGAAAAGGGTAGCAGATGAATTGAGAAACTGAGTGTGGGGGACCTGAGGGGTGCGGAAGATGGACTGCAGGAGTTGACAGCTCACATGCTGCCTAGCTGCTTAGGAGGGTCAGTTGACAGAGAACTGAACAGGGCAGTTATGAGAAAGGAAAGAGGAGGTTAAAAGTTGCAGATTTTTGGCTTGGGTCAGGCAACAGAATTGAAGGGACTGGGGGAAGAAAGGAAAGAAACAAAGGAGCAAGGAAAGAAATAAACCTCCATGAGACTGAGACGGGCACAGGCAAATTCTGGCATGAATAGTAAGCTAAATGACTGATAAGGTGACAACTAATTTTGTGAACAGCAGAACGCGTGAAACGTGATTTCCAGTGGTTCATTCTTGTGTGGATTTTCTTATGTCTAATAATACAGTTTAAGATTGCCTTCAGACTGTTTTTTCACAAAATATAGAGGCACTCAGTTATCTTTTGTCAAATTGGGTTGAAGGTGGCCATCAGCTTCAGAAGTGGTTAGCATGCAATGAGATGAGAATTGAATGGCAGACACACAGATTCATATTTTAATCCTGATTTATTTAGGAAATCAGGATAAAAATTAGAAAGAAAGAATTAGAAGTTTCCAAGTGAACATGAAGGATTTAGCCCTACTATTCTGGTTTTTGCTAATGACAGACTGAGATCAAATTTTGCAGATGACAGGCTGATTTGGCTGGGCATTCTTGTAATTAGGTTCTGAAGTTAGTTTCAAAGGCTGAAGATGATCTATAATGAAGTGACTCAGCCCCCAGGAATGCAAGAAGGGCAATTTTAAAAAACAGGGATACATTCAACAGGAGTCTTCCTAAACACTTTGTTGGTATTTTTGCTACATAATAAATTACTGCATCGAAAAGCACGATAACAACAGGGTTTAAAATTCATCTCAGTAAAGTAGTTAGGCTTGGAACTAAGATTAAGTTAGGTAATGAAGGTCAACAGAAATTTGTGCTTTTGTGCCAGATAGAAATGCAACTGATAAATAACTTTTCAAAGTTGTGTATGGGAGAGAAGGAGGAGGAAGAATTATTCTGTGATGCATAGGCAGAAGAACGTGACCTTAAGGTCACGTTATGCAAGAGCCTATTAGAGAAAATGGCCATAGTGTGCTGCTTTTAACTTTCTACGGGGAAAAAATAAAAGAGCCAAAAACACTTAAAATATTAAGTCTCTGTATTTATGGAGTGATTCTTCCTTTTCAAGAGAATAGGGTACATTATATTATGGTCCATAAAGCTGAAATTCCAGTAGAGCAAATCTCACTTCCACTGGTGTTTGCAGGCATACCTGTCCCATAGGTATGAGCACAGACTTAGCAGCCTTGAACAACCAAAGCGTTTGGAACTCAGCTAGTTGCGATGAGTGAGTTTCACTACCCACAGTCCATCCAGACTCACCAGGCTGAGGGCATAAGCGCCCTTACCTATGTTTCAGTGAGGTAGGGCAGTCCTGACAGAAGTTTCAATCGACGCCTTTTGCTGAAGCTGGTGGAATAGATGCAAGCTAACTTTGCTGCAAGCCCAAAGAGCAGTAGGATTAGAAAGTGTCAGGGCAGATGGAGAACTGTGTGATAGAAATAAATTTCCATCTGAAGCAGTTCTTCCTGAAGCTTATATAGTTGCAGTGAAAAGCGTGGGGGCTCGTACTGTTTACACATCTGTGTGGTCTGCATTCTGCTACAGGATCTGGAGAGCTGCAGGCTGCGTCTGGACCCTGAGATGGACCGACACAGGTATGAAAGAAAGATCAGCTTTGCTGGGGTTTTGGATGAAAATGAAGATTCAAAGGATTCCCTGCACAGCAGCAGCCACACCCTCAAATCTGAGGCTGGCTTCGAGGAGAAAAAAGGTTTGTCAGTACAATAAGGCTTATGTTTTCTCAGGGCTTGTCAAGTGGCGCTTGATTTTATGTTTTCATTTGCACAGACTGTGTTAAACAGCAGGCAGCCATGGAGTCACGTGGCTTTGAATCATTTCTGAGACGCTTCTGGCCTTCAGGGTTCAATATAACAAATGTGAGAAGCAAAGATGTTAAATTTTATAAAACACTGCTATGACTGAAACTGATTGAGAGCATTGCAAGATTTCCCAAAAGGAGGATGCCTTGTTTGAAACTGTCTCTCAGTGGGATGCTGAGAGAAGGATCACTATTTGATTCACTTAAAAATAAAGATCAAAAATGTTCTTGTTTGGTTTTTATTCTGATTACAATTTTTCATTTTGGGAAAACCAAAGATAGGAGGGAAGACCAGAATCTTTCTGTGAAAATCTGTACTGGTTTGAAAGTCATGGCATCTCACTGAATTAGTGGTTAATCACTTGATCTCTTGAATTCTTTGCTACCACATGAAAAACACAACCTATGTGGCTTTTGATGGCTAGCAGATTAATGTTACCGACATACTGTATACTGTACAAGCAAACCTCAAGCTCACTGTGTTTGCTGAGAACAGCAGATTGTTTCCATTTTTGAGCCATCTCATGCAAAACTCCCATACTATCTGATGGTGCAAGTGTTGCAATACAATATACAGTCATCGTGCGTATTTGCAATTAGAGTCTAAATTACCAGTTACTTGTAAATGATTCTCCCTCTACAACATTTCTAGAACTGTTTAGATCCTGTCTTATAATAGCCATATAAAGGTACAGATGTTTGAATGATAATTTTAATGATTGTTTGAAAAGGATAAATGTTTGATGATTGTTTGAAAAGGATGGCGTCTGTGGCTGGTTATCCTCTAGGAACTGTAATGTGTATTAATGATTCAGAGGAGCATTTATTGACTTCAGGAGGCTTTGGATAAAGTTTGCATTGTCTTCAGCTGTGACTCTACCACAATTACTGGAGAAAATATTAGAACTCTTTCCAAGACTTACATGGTGTAAACTGCCCCAAAATCGTGTGTCTGGTGGGACAGTTACTCCTGTGAAGACAGCTAGGTATCCACCTAAGAAAGGAGCTGGATAAATTCGTGCTCAACCTCATTTTTCATACCCTTGGCATGCTGGCAGCCCAGAGAAGCACACAGCCTTATGGTCTGTCTGATAGTCTAAGATGAGTGGGTTAAGACGCCCCTAACTATTTAGATGACGAAAAGCTTGGTTTTGAGTAGTTTTTATTTTAAGATAGTTATGACAATTACTTGAAACTACTTTCCAGCCTCTCAGACAGCAGTCCCATCCACTGGGATGTTACCTGAGTGTGAGAATGCCTACAAGCACACAGTGCTGCTGGAAAATGCTCGTGGCCAGTCTCTAACTGTCTTATTTTTCTTAGAGGCAATGTTGACTTAGGTTTTCTTCATGGGTTACTGTGTTACAGGCATAAAGCAGAATTGACTTATTTTTGCAAAGATAATATTAACTTTCTGCATGCTTGATTCTGTTAAAATACATTTTCCCTGCAGTTTCAGTAGGGTTTTTTCCCCCCTTTCTCACTTTTCCCTAAGCTGATATGTAGTATTCTTTACTGAAGCTGCCTCTTTACTACATTTTAGAGATGGGAAAAATCACTATGGTAGGGAGAGTGAATCCTAATATACTCTAGCAAAAATGTATTTGCAGTATTTTGGAAGCTAGATAAATGCAAGACAATGTAATATTTTAAAATGACAATAATTATGTTCTTTTCTCTGGCCACAGCATATTCTTCCAGGGATCCACCTGGGCCAAACATAACAGATGCAGAGGCATCTTTTGTAATCTACGCTTTTCTAGATAAGAAAATGTTATTGTGTGAATGTAACTAAATTTTTCTTGCCTGCAGTGACAGGTTTCTTTATCACAACCTCTTTGATGAGTACTAATCTGTTTCCTTTCATTTTTTCCTGAGTGTTAAAAACTTTGCTCTCACTGCTCACCCCAGGTGTGGCTTAACAGCTATCCAAAAGCTACAAATTTACTGTATAGAATCTGCTCCAGGTAGGTCTGAAATATAGACACTAAAGCTAGGTAGGTGCAGGCTCTCAGAGGATCATCTCTACTATTTGGGTGCTAAAATGGGATTCTGCAGATCTCATGCAATGCAGTTATAAGTGCTTAAATGGTTTGGCATTTGGGGGAACTAAGCCACTGAACTGAGGCTGATCTGAACAGAATTCAAGCAGTAGTGATTGCTAAAGAACTCAGCAAAGTCACTGGGAGGGAGATTCTCTGGTCACTCAAGAGTGATTTGTCCAGCTGATTCATGAGGACTGAAGCATAGCTCTCAAAACCTATCCAGCTGTCTTCGGCCAGGACGTTAGCCACTGGAAATGGAAGTGTGAATTGGGTTCCAGAGGAATTAGGGGCATTCTCAGGAGTAAAGATGTGTTTGATTTTTCCTGAAGCCAAAATACAATTCCATTAAAATATTTTGCTTACCCATCATATCCAAAAAGCCGTATCCTGTTCATTCTCAACAACACACCAAAAGCTAGTTGGTCACACATGGCCTTGCCTGATTAGATGTGCAGTAAAATGACTGAGTGTTGCAACATTTGGACTGACATGCTGCCATGTACTGCCTTTGAACTAAGAGGAGAATGAAAGTACAAACAGTTGGTGCTTTGAACATCGAACCATTTCATGTCTGTGCTCATCAAAAATGCAGAGTGTCAATGGATGTTGTTAATGCCTGAAAGCTGCTGATTTGTCTGAAGGAGAGGATCTACGTGTTCCCGTTTCCTCTAAAGCATTCTAATGATGAAGAGTAACATGCAGAGACACGGATTTATGCAAATCTTACTTCAAAGAAGCCTTGCGTGCTAACCTCATGAAGCAGACTACCCTTCTGCAGTCACACGTGCTGTATGAATACATAATTGATCCTACTGCAGAGCTCAGTGAGGTTTACAGAACCCAGGCCCACAGGAAAATAGGTTTGTCCATGGTGCCTTGTTCATGCTTGGGATTCAGCCACCTATCCCTAGCAAGAGGTGATTCTGCACTAATGCAAACCCCAGGGCTGGCAAAGAAAACTGCAATTTACGTCCATTGGGCAGATCCTGTTTCCTGGCAGGAATTGATTCCAACTGGTGTGAATCGTAGGTTTTCCTTGCCTACGTTTTGGGTTTCTGTTAGAGCAGCTGACTCTACTTGCTGGTGGTCAAACAAGGGTTAATTCCAAATACAGACAAGGCCTGAGGTGACGTACCAGGTCTCCAGGAAAGGAGGTGCTGAATACATTTCCGTAAAGCATCTTTACTGCCTGATTGACAGAGCTGCATTGGCGGTGGCTTTGGAGGGAGCCTCTGGCCCCACATTCCTTGGTAGAAGAAGCCTCAATACAGGCTGTCAGCAAAAGGTCGGGAGGGAGGGGAGGGCTAGGATATATTTATTTTTTAAATGGGGAAAAATTAAGGGGAAAAAAGTCCTCTCTTATTCTTTTAATACAGTTCCCAGCAGGAAGATCAGGATAGGAGGCTCCCGCTTGCTCCAGATTAAAGGAACCCGCAGTTTCCGGGTGAAGAAGGGGGGTTCCCTTTCCAGCATTCGCCGGGCCGGCAGCCTAAAGAGCACCAAGTTATCACGGCAGGACTCAGAGTCTGAGAATGAGGAGCTGCAGCTGTCCCACAGCAGGGACACTGTCACTGATATAGGTAACTTAGACAAGTGGGTGGAAAGGGAGGGGACAGTAGGCAGGACCTAAACTCTTAATGTGATTGCAGCAGAGCTAGAAATTACAAGAGACCCCCATCCCAGCAGGCTAGGAAAAACATAGAATCCTCTTCAGGGACTGCCGGGGAGGAACATGGTTCGAATCCTGGGTGCAGCATCGGCTCTGTGCACAGGTTGTTGATTCAGAGCTCCGTGTTAGAGCATGAACTCTTGGAATGCTGGTGCCTGCCAGCTGAACGCACGCTGTCTTTAGGGGAACACATGCACGTGTGTATGTTTATGTGCACATACACACACCCCTAAATCATATCGTATAATGAATATGTGAGGTCATATGCATATATGATATTGTCCATATTAACAGATAGGAGATATATATATATATGTACAGATGTGCACTTCATATTCTATGTAGCTTATGATGTCATAGGCATGTCGGATGACATGTACTGTATATATTCCTGTATATATAGGAACATAACATGTACATGCTGCATACTATATTTCTACATATTGGCATATACATATATTTTTACAGTTTATAGATGCCTGCCCAGGTCTTCAAAAGATGACTCCCCATATATTTACCTTATGGAAATCAAATATGCATCCTGCCATGAGAAATATCCATCACAGCTGAACTAAAGGGGCTCCCTCTGCTAGGGGTGTTAACCGAAAAACTACAGTTTGGATACATTTGGAGCTGAAATAACCCCCCAAGCTTAATGGTCATTTTTATGTTGCCCAAAAGGTGCTTCGGTAGGTGAACATGGAGAGTGGCATTGCCTTTGGCAAGTCACAGTTCACTTCAAGAGGAGAAAGAAAGGATTAACCAGAGTTCACCCCCAGCCATCTCTTAACAGCATTAATGTTGGTACTATAGGAGGTCCGTAGGTTATGGAATGGCCAGAGGAAACACAGGGATCAGTGAAGTTCCCAGAGAAATCTCTCTTGCCTGAGTTCTTTAGAGCTAGTGTGCTAGAACCAGGATTTTTTTCCCCTTTCATCCCCATGACATCAGCAGTTTCCATGGGCAGTTAGTAGTGACTGCCCATTGGCATTTCCAGTTGGATGCCACTTCTGGTTGGATTTTTGTTGACACTTTTAACCACAGAGCCCAGTCAATGCAGATCACTAAACCAACCATTTGCAGCATCTGAATGGTGCAAATAATTTGTTTCTGATGTTTTTAATTTACCTTCTCCCATTCCATTAAAGAAAAAAGTGGGGAGGGAGCAGTGTTTGCTACTGACAAGATGGCCTTTGAGCCCAGCCTAAATGATTCTTGTAATTGTCAAGCCAGCATGACACAAGGACTGGGGAGGGGTGTCCAAACAGTCTTACCAGTGTGGCATATTCTGTGTACTCTGGTCTGTTCCCACAAGGCTGGCCTGGCTTACAAGTGCTGTCCCTAGTCTTTAAGCACATAGGGAGCAATAAAAACAACCACCTTTTGGGTATTTTTCTTTTGAAGAAGGGAGCCCTTGGAGCGCAAGTGAACCTAGCATTGAGCCCGAGGTGCTGAGCAACACAGGCATGGAGGAGAACTATCATCGGAACATGTCATGGCTGCATGTAAGTATGAGTCATCAGCAGTGCTCTCAAGGATAGCATTTTTAGTAGGAAAACCTTTGTGCTGGCAATAACCAGACCAAAATCTGTGCTCTCTCTTTGTAGCATCAAGGATCTCAAGTGTAAGTAAGCTGTGATCTTTGGAAATTGTCTGTTTGCCATTTCTAAAATGGACTAAAACCAGAAAGTTTCTGTTGTGCTCACTCTATTTCATATATTTAGTTTGTAAGGGAAAAGGGACTATTTCTCTCCAGGCATGCAGGGACATCCATGCTACCTCAGCTGAAAAATTCATCAGCTCAGTATCTTATCTCCAGCGTGGGTAGTAGTGGGTAGTCCAGGAAGAGTAACAGAACGGGTTACAGTGTGAGCTGGGCTCCCAGCTTCCGGGAAATGATATTTTAGAAGCTACTTGAGCTGGAGATTCTGTTGTGACCACTGTGTTTACCAACTACCAGAAGATTTTTCCTTGGGGAGTTTTTCCAACCCCTTTTTGAGCCATTTTGTATATTTTTGTCTCCATTAACTCTATGGCAATGAGTTAATTATGCACCTTGTGGGAAAAAATACTTACTTTTGGAACATTTTCTTTGATTCCATTAGGTGCATTCTATCACAATGTCTAGCCCAACAGGGCCTTGTGTAGTTTTAACTCTATCCAACAGACAGGGAGTACGACAGTGCAAATGTGGTTTCATCATGCAGGGCCTAAGACATCCATTTTGATGATCTCTGCACCCATGATTTTGACATGCCAAAAGTCAGTTCAGCAAGTCCACACAGTTCAATCCACTGGTATCCAAGGACTGTACACCTCTGCCTCTGTTGCCTCGTGATGTGGTATGATGGTAGAGTATTGTCATTGTGCCCTTGTGCACATGCTTTGCCAAAAAGTTGGGTTGACTCCCTGTGCACAGATTGATTGTATCCTGCACATGTGCATGAGGACAGATGCCTCCCAGAAGCTCCTTTTGACCTTTGATCTGCCTTTAGGAAAGACAGCTGCCAATAATGAGTTGATAATCCCCTCTTTTGCCCAAGTATTTCATGCAGGTGTGGGTAAAACCAAGCTTAATCTAATACTGTGATGTCAGAAGCAGTTCTTGATTTGAAAAGCACTCTTTTTTTTTTTTGGAAGAGGGTGGCAGGGTGGGGAGACTGAATGTCATGTCTTCCAAGTGGCTACCCCACTTCTCTGTCAGATTTGGAAATTCCTGAGTATATTAGACGTGAGAGTGTGCAGCTTAGGATAAGTCATGGTGCTTTTGTTCAATATGGGAGGACGCATGGACTCATAAATGCGAGGCATAAACTGAAGGGAACTTGAGATGTTTGTCTAACTTCACATGTGATTAGCCTGCATAGGAGAAAGGAAGATTTGAAAAATCACCTGTTCCAGTAAATGCCATGCAAGTACCAGTATCGCATGAAAACTTTCTCTTTTTGTTTGTTGGTAAGAAGGTGTGTGTGGATGGTCACTAAAACTACAAGCAAAAAACCTCCTGCTTAATGGTCATGAGAAAACTACTCAAAAGGATCACTGGTTCCAGTTGCTTCTGTGCATTCACCAGCATTTCCTCTACCTGTCCTTTACAGCAGCCCGGAGCATGATGTGCTCACTCTATCTGTGTCAGTGTACCATAACTACAAGCTATAACAGTGGACCAGAGATGGCGTAGACGCTATGCAGTGCTGATCGGGTTTACACCATTTGCCCATTGGTACAACACTAGTGGCTTGAGTTATTCCTAACTGACCCCAAAATAACATGAGGCCAGAACAAGTAGGCAAAGAAAAGAATCCTACATACACAGCACAGTTTTGTTTTAAATTAAGCTTCTGACTTTTTAGAAGCCTAAATATTTGAGGGTTAAGAGTGTTTTGGCTGCCTTACTTGAGAGAAACAGCACACTGCAGCTGCACAGACCATAAACAGTTGGAAAAGATGGGATAGCCTCTTCCTGGTAGTGCTGAATATTTCTGCACTGGGTTGTGGGATGAATAGAAGGATTCATAAAGGCCAGTTATGACCTACAGTGTGAATGGCTTGGGGATGTCTGTGTTTTCCTCAGAGTTCTACTAAGTGGATGGGTCTGTGTGTGACATGAAGACCAATGTACAAAGAGCTGGTGGACTGAGCTCTGCTCCTCTGGGAAGAAACCCTCTGAGTTACACCAGAGAGCAGTCACTGAAGCATAGACTTATCCAAGGTTGTCTTCAATTAGTTAGTTTAGAGACTAATAGCGGTGTTGCTGCAGCAAAGCGGGGCTCCGAATTAGCTAAATGCCCAAATATTTACTCTGTTTCTTAGACGAGTTTTACAGCTACCTGCTGCCATATGGCAACACCACTAGAAACAGTCACTGAGCCAGCTAGCGTAACGCTAGGCTGAACGGACCTACCCAAGCACAAAGAGGGAAGCACATGCAGAACAACCGGCACAGCTTATTCCTACTTGAGAGCATACTGAGACATTTCCTTTCCCATTCCTTGAAGGAAACTAACCCCCAAACCTGGTGGGTTTGCAGCTTTGATGATGATTGAGTAGTTGACAATTTCCACTCTAAGCCCTCATCTCAGAGTGGCAATACAATAACTCTTCTGCAAACTGAGAGAATAGTGTTTCCCTCAGCCTTAATCTTGCCACCAGCCAAACATAAACACCTAAAGCAGCTCTGTCTCTTTGTCTGCTTTGTTAACATTAATGTTTCTTTAGCCTTGCCTAGCTAGTTTGTAAACCACTTGCATGTATGGAGCTCTTCACAGACACGCATACCTTTTCAAAAAGCTATGTTGAGCTTCATGTCTCCCCAGCTAGGCTGTGGAAAAGTTAGTTTGGCTGTCCCCATGACAGGCTGCCCTATGCCATTCGTCCTCTGTGTAGCTCCCTTTTCTATAGGTAACTGTTCTATTTTTTTTTTTCTTTTCAAGGTTATGATTCTATTATGCAACCAGCAGAGTTTCATATGTACCCACATTGACTATTGTCACCCACACTGCTACCTCCATCACAGCCGGTCCTGTGCTCGCCTTGTCCGGGCCATCAAACTCCTGTATGGAGACACTGTGGACTCTCTGCGAGAAAACAGCACATTGAACAGTGTGTCAAGAGGCAAAAAGCAAAAGGAAGTGAGTACATGGAAAAAGCAGCATGTTTTGGGGTTTGTCCAGGCAGGTCATAATTACCTTCAAGGACTGTGTAGTGTACTCAAACAGTTCTTTCGTGACAAAATGAACACAACTCTTCCTAAACACAGTTCTGCTGTAAAAAAACCTATTAAGTCATTTAGCATTTTGGAAGCAATGTAATCTGTAGTCATCGGGAAGAATCTTAGTTGCTGATAAGGTCATTTAAAAGCTTATAACCTGACTTTCATTTTAATGTTCTTTTATGGCCACTACTTTATCAACCTCTGGAGTCCAGTCTTTCTTTGCATGTTTCTTCTCATCTGTTAATATGAATCACTCTTGAAATCCTTGTAAAATCTTGCAAAATTTATTTCTTTTAGGTCTGAGCTCTCAGAGCTGTTCCAAGAATTGTGTACATTAGTCTTTAATGTTACAGTCTCTTTAGTGACACACTTTTAATGACCAGTTCAGCAGCATATTCAAGCAAGATTGTGCCTTTTTAGCCATATAAATGGTGCCTTTAACTTCAGGGGAAATACATTTCTGCTTTCAGTGAAGTGCCCACCCAGGTACCAACTGAATAATGTCAAGAGTTGGTTAATACTTCTGTATTCCTGATCACAACAGACAGACTACAGTTATTCTGAATACTTGTAATGGTGGAGTCATTCAACTGCTTTGCAGTAATGTTGAAAACAGAAGTGTTCATTAAATTCTCATCAAGATTTGAGTTGGATAAAGAGGCTATCATCCCTGTGAGGGGAAAATGAAGGAGGAGACAAGTTCATAATGTTTCTTTATCAACCTTCAGATTGTTTGTTTCCTGGCAAGTTAGAAAATTGAAGGGTATTTGTATGGAACAAGGCACAGAGCAGACAAAACAACAGATAATGATTCTGCTTTGCTGGAAAACTGTAATCCCCATATATTTCCTCTGACACAGAAAAGTAGTATATCAGTTAGTTACTTAGGAAGAGAGGCTGTCATTTCCTCTAAAGAAGCTAGGCTTGAGATGAGCAGCTGGCAGTGTTCATGAAAGGCAGCAAAAGAACATGGTGCATTACTGTGTGTTTCATCTCCAACTTCGAACAGCAAAGTAAAGTGATACACATTTCATCATCCATCAAAGCCTTCAAGCAACAGCAAGGAAAAAAGAGGTTGAGGGACAATAAGCTTTCCTACAAATATATGCACCGTGTTTGTACTGACCTCACTGTAGGAGAGCAATTGATAAATTCTCAATTTTATGAAACAGTAGACTTTCTATCCCCGTTCCTCATGCTCTAGTATTCTTCAAGTGTTATCATTCTCTGGCACCATTTCCACATGTATCTGGGTTCCAGAGGAACCTCTCTCTTACTCTCAGAGCTTGCAGAGTGAAAGGCTGGTGGAGGTAGCTGCAATATGCAGACCCGGCTATGTGGTCCGTGCGGCTTGTGAGCTCTCTGACAAACGAGGATCCCTGTGTTAATCAGCAGGATACTAGCTTGAGGAGAAGAGTCTGTGACAACCTAGCATTCTGGGGAAAGTCCCTGGTATTGGGAGTAATGAACATAAAAAGGACTTGTCATTATCACTGGCATTGGCAATCTGCTAGGGACAACTCTCAGGCAGGCATAAGCTCAAGTCCTGAAATGTGCTGTCACGTATGCTTTCTGAGGAAGAGAAGATAAATTTAGCCGAGAAGAATCAGTGTTGTACACACTGGACACCTCCATTGGTAATTTTTTAGAGGGAAGATGTAGACTTTTAACCTTTAACTTGCTTAAAGTACTGTTCTCCTAAAATATGTGGATGGTGCCACCTGTGAAGATTACACAGAGCACATTCACATTCCTCATTTGGTTTACTGGCTTCTGCCTTAAGCTTTTATTGGGAAAAAACATCACTTCCTCATTTGGTTTACTGGCTTCTGCCTTCAGCTTTTATTGGGAAAAAACATAATTAAAAAGAGAAGAAAATTGGATGAGATATGTCATCTCACTGATGCAGGCCTGTTGCCAGCACAGAAGAAGGCTTTGTGCTACAGCTCTGGTATCAGACGAATTCTAGTGTATGGAAATTCCTCTTGTACATGATCTCCTCCCTTCCACATTTTGGGAAATCTAAATGTGAACTCCACTTCCTTTCTTTTTCCTTTCAGTGCTCAGACAAGTCATGCTTGAGAACTCCTTCTCTAAAAAAGAGAGTGATTGATATCAATTTGGAAGGGAAGAAGGACTCTGGAATGCTGAAATACATCAGGCACCAGGTACTGACTAGGCCATATGCTAGTTAGGGAGGATGATACAGAGATGTCAGGTTAGACTCCAACAGGAAGGAAAATATATGTGGATCTCCAAGCCCATGTAAAGAACTGTTGTTCCTCAATATCAATCAGTTCAACCCTGCATGTTTCCCCCAGCTGAGTAATGGTAAAATTAAGCCTCTTAAGGTAACCCCATCAAAGAATCCTTTAAACATGTAGCTCTGTTAAATGGCAGTCTGCATCTCTGGCTTCCCATAGCGACACAAGCATCAAAAGTGGGGATACAAAAAATGAAAATATAAAAATACAGCACCCCCCCCCACACACACACACAAATGTGTTTAAATACCCATAGCGACACAAGCATCAAAAGTGGGGATACAAAAAATGAAAATATAAAAATACAGCACCCCCCCCACACACAAACACACAAATGTCTTTAAATACAACCTGTCAGTTTACAGCAACAGTTTTCTTTGTTCTTTCTTGTTCAGTGTTCCTGAAGAAGCAACAGGCCCTTCACAGGCCTGTTCTTGGCAGTCTGTGGGATTTTCATGGATCTGTATCATTGTGCACCACCTTGAGAGAGCTTGGTTTTCCTTTTGTCCTCTTTATCAGTGTTTTGGTGACATGAGTGACTAGCAGCAAACTTGGGAAACTAACTTGTAAACACTGCTCTTTCAGCATAGGCTGAAAGCAATGCTCTTCCATCTGAAATGGCTAAAACTAGAGGTTATCAGTGGGTTATCTGCAGCCCAAAACTAGGGTAAAATTACTGAGTGTGTTGCTCACTGTGGATAGTTTGCACAGCTCAGCTGCAAGGCATGGCTTGGTTTTTTGCAGGTAATGAGCCTCTCCCCTGCACCTTTGTCACTGCTAATCAAGGCAGCTCCCATCCTCACAGAAGAGATGTACGGGGACATCCAGCCAGCAGCCTGGGAGCTCCTGCTCAGCGTGGATGAACACATGGCTGGAGCCGCAGGTAAGAGAACAGAGCCACTTAGTTTGGGCTACCGTGGCTGCACAAATCACAGTAGATCACAGGCCTTGCAAGACATCTTTGTAGTGGAGGAGTATTAACAACACCGAGGGTTTCATTTGGTTTTTATAGACTTTCATGTGTTTTTGTGCTCTGTACAAAAGAGGTGGTCAGGAGGATCAGATTCTGTTGTGGTGAATGATTAGAGAGCATCAGAATTAGTATTTGTTTTTATCTGGGTTTCTAAGCAGAGGAAACACAGTGATTCAATCTGTTCAGAGTTTACTGAAGTATTTTGTATGTTGCCTCATGGAAGTTGTTAGTACTAGTTAATACAAAAACTGAGAAAGGGTATGAGAGTGGAACTGTCACAGTTTCTCTGTTGTCCTGAAAGGAAAATTCTCATGTTGCATGGAGACAGCAGCATTGCTCAATAAGTAGTCTTATGGTATGGTATTTATCTGAATTTTTTCATTTCCACTTGGTATTAAATTGTACAGGTGACAGATCTTCTCTGTGTTCTCCCCTTTACCTTTGCCTTTCCCAGGCCAAATGTGCAGACAGGAAAAGAAAGGAGCAAAATAAAGAAGAGAAACAAGCTGCCTGAAACTGCACTCCTTTCTCCCCTTCAAGTCTCTTTCTGGGGGAATAATTTTGGATACTCTTTCTCTCTTACCAAAAACTTACCGTGGCTCACAGGGAAAGCTTTGCCACTCTTCCTGAGGAGCGCTAGCTGTCTGCTCCTCCAAAGCAGTCTCTGAGATACATCTTTCTCCTTCTCCCCTTCCTGAAGGGAGGATTAAGATCCATTTGAGGATCTGTAGCTTTTTTAGTAGCAAGTTATTTCAGCCCCAGCATAAATTAGATTAATCAAGGTCAAAACCTGAAAAATCATGTTGCTGTCCATAAGCTGGATAAAAAGAACTCCTGTGTTACTGTACAACAGCACCATCTGCTGACCTCTTCCAAAGGTGTATTTCTTTTCTTGGTTAGTATGAGCTCACAGTTTCAAATCCATCCTATTTGAGAGCTACTGGTCAGAGAAGCTGTGGACTCTGACACCCACTGAACTCCCACAGCAACACTGTTCCCCCTGCTTTTGTTTCCTCCTCAGTGCCCCTCAGATACCCATCTAAATTAATTGGCCTCCATAAGTCTGTTTATATTGTCTGTTTATATTCAAATACGCTCCAACAAATCAACTATGGGCCAGCTCAATTTCTGTTGTGCTGTTTTCCATTGTGATCTAGTCCTTTGTCTCTCAATTCATAGCATCTCTGTTTTCTCTTGGAAACTGATTGTGATCATTGCATGGTTCCCATTTAACTAAGAACCTTTCTTTTTGGTTTTATCCATGAAAATAGACAGGTGAGACCTCTCCTGGGGCACTGCCTCCTG
Source organism: Pterocles gutturalis (assembly GCF_000699245.1). NCBI lineage: Eukaryota > Metazoa > Chordata > Aves > Pterocliformes > Pteroclidae > Pterocles > Pterocles gutturalis. The sequence goes on along the minus strand of NW_010142603.1, from coordinate 41,127 downwards.
CTCTGCGGGGAAGGCTGAGCTCCCATTAAACCAGCCTTTATTCATCATCACAGGAATCACTTGGAAGTGGAATATTTGAAAGCCTGAGTTAGTCCTGTAACTTCAAGAGATGCTTCTTATTTTAAACCAGTCAGAACTGAGATTTTAGTGAGGAGAGAAAAACTGTGTTTTATTTTAAAATCAGTTTTTTCAGAACCTTTTACAAGCATCACACGTACCACTGTGTGGCTCCAAAAGGTGGAATCTCACATGCTTGGTTTCATGAAGCAGTGCAATTTTCGCTAGGTCTGGTAGACTGCTGATCTCATTTCTGGAGCCAAGATTAGGTTTCTTTTGGTGGGGGTTTGTACAGCTGCAGTTTTTCTCTGCCAAATAAACACATTATTAAGGAAAACAGATGATCAGATGTTCTCTCCCTGCAGCTGCCATGTTCCTGCTGTGTGCTGTGAAAGTGCCAGAGGCCGTTTCTGACATGCTGATGTCCGAATTTCATCACCCGGAGACAGTGCAAAGACTGAATGCCATTCTCAAATTTCACACGCTCTGGAGGTTTAGGTATCAAGTCTGGCCAAGGATGGAAGAGGGAGCACAGCAGATCTTTAAGGTAGACAGGACACATGAAACACAATGTTGGTATTTACAACTTGCCTTGTGGGACAGATGTGTAATGACATGCTGTCATGAAATTGCATGAAAACATGTTCAGAGAAAAAAAAGGTTGTGTAAGTCACACTAGTGGGAGAGGTGATATGTAGAACTGTATAAAATGGGGAAAGTGCAATGGGGACGCAGGTCAGAAAAAACACCAGAGAAAGAAAGAAGTCTGTATCACACATGGTGTTACAGTGTAGTGAGATATGGAGTTTAGAAAAATCTGCAGAGGTAATTAAGGTCTTGGGTACTTGTGCTCATGTTTAATTAGCAGTACTGACAATAATGGTCTACTGTAACAAAATGTCTTTTGTGTTTTTGTCAGATCCCTCCTCCAAGTATAAACTTCACCCTGCCTTCTCCTGTCCTGGGGATGCCATCCGTGCCCATGTTTGACCCCCCCTGGGTCCCCCAGTGCAGTGGGAGTGTGCAAGATCCTATAAATGAAGACCAGTCGGTAAGCAGAGACATTGTGAGAGTAAGCACGGTTTTTCTTCTGTAGCAGCATGGGGGAAGCTAAAGCCAAAAGATGTTGGCTAAACTCAGAGTTTTCCTGTCTTTCTCAGCTGGGAAAAATCCAGTACCCTGTCCATGTAGGGCACACAGAATTTTTTACGTGGGCATAAGGATTTTCTGGTGGCTCACTGAGGTACTGTACTGCATATCATATCCATGTGAGAGACAGTAACTCGGATCTTAGGAGCAGCCAGCTGTTCTCTCTCCAAGAGAAGATTAGTTCACTTGAACGGTCTGACAGACTAGTTTCTCTGCATGGGTTCATGTGGCGTCTCTAGGAGGAAGTCCACTTATTGTAAACATAGCTCCTAGAAGAGTCTCTTGGTCAATCTCTGTTCAGCTAGCACTAGTCTGATTTGTAGTTAGAAACTGAGTTGCTGAATGTCACTAAGGTCTCTGGCAGAAAACACAGGATGTCTGCATCCTAACTAACAGCTTCTGGCTGTGTTTCTTCTTCTTTCTTTCTGACAGAAGTCATTTTCAGCCAGAGCCGTGTCACGTTCCCATCAGCGAGCAGAGCACATCCTGAAGAACCTGCAGCAGGAAGAAGAGAAGAAGCGCCTGGGCCGGGAAGCCAGCCTCATCACTGCCATCCCCATCACTCAGGAGGCCTGCTACGAGCCAACCTGCACACCAAGCTCAGAGCAGGAGGAAGAAGGTGTGCTCCAGGGCCAGGAACTGTATTCCAGGGACCTGAGAACACCTGCCAACAACATGGAGCACTGCTTAGGGGTGTAACGTCCAGGAACATTGATTGTTAGTGTTAAGAAATCTCTGCTTTGGTGTGCTCAGGAATGAAATTTGTATTTCCCAACTTGAACCCTTTAATAATTAAAAAGTGAAAGGAATCACCCTTTGGCAGTATCTGTCATAAGACACATAGCTTAGGATAGGCTGAATTGTCCCTGGAGTTTTCTACCTTTATGGTGAGTAGTGGGGGAGCCTAGATGACCAGCTCAGCCTCACTACTGAACTTTCAGATGGCCAAAGTTACATGACATGAGTCTTTGAGTGAGGATTTTCACTGGTCCAGGCTAACAGAGCACAAAGATTTCATTAAAGGCATTCCAAGGTATGTGCCATTAGGTGAGCACAGTGATTTTCAGATCTAAACTTGCATTGGGAAATCAGTGAGCAGAAATCCCAATTCTTAGGAAAAACTCAGCACCAGCAACCATGATGGTTAACAGGATGGAGATGAAAAGAAGTATAGAGTTGATGCAGTTACGATGTGACTCACCAAAGCACTGAACACTTATGGAAAAATGCTCTTCTGGTTCCCAAAGCATTAGCAAATTACCTCTCTGACTGATCTTAATAGATTTTAAATTGTGCCTTTTGAGCATTACCTGACTTGAACTTTCAAAGTTCCAATTTGATTGTAAGTGCTGTTCTTCAGAAAGTTCCCTAAAGTCTGTCAGTTGGATCTGGATTGACATTTCTCATTCTCTTTGTCAGTAGAAGAAGTTGCCAACCTGGCCTCCCGCCGACTCTCTGTGAGTCCTTCCTGCACCTCCAGTACATCTCACAGGAACTATTCTTTCCGCCGTGGCTCTGTCTGGTCAGTGCGGTCAGCAGTCAGTGCAGAAGGTGGGTTGATTTCACTTTGGAGTATCCTTTCCCAGGATTTTATTCATTGGAAGCCTTTCCTGTTGACCCGTAAAGCTGGTGGTATTCCCAAGATTGAGCCACTTCATCAAAAATTACTGCCCTGGATTATTTATTCACTTTTCTGCCACAATGTCTTCCCTTCTCACATTTCATTTACAGAGTAGTGCCATGGAGAGCACTCTGGCTGAAAAATGGTAATGAAATGGGATTTCATCCGAAAGAAAACAGGGATGGATAATTTTAAATCCAAAATAAAAAGGACTTCCCACTGTCCCCTACAAGAAGAGAAATGTAAACTGAAAAAATATATATTTACAATGAAAATTCTTGATCAAGAAGTTGGCTGGAGGCTCAGTTTCTTCTTGGAGATAGCAGTAAACCTGCTGTGCCTGCACAGTGATAAGACAGCCTATCATTTTGTTGTGTTGTACAACACCTAACATAAATGTTTATCTTAACCTGCCTGGATAATACCATGGCTTATTCACTAACACTCACCTTCTACTCTTCTTACTGCTCCAGATGAAGAACACACTACAGAGCATACTCCAAACCATCATGTGCCACAGCCACCTCAAGCTGTGTTTCCCGCATGCATCTGTGCAGCAGTGCTCCCCATTGTCCACCTGATGGAAGATGGAGAAGTCCGGGAGGATGGAGTAGCTGGTACTGACCTAGATTCAACTTTACATGATTCTTGCTCAACGGGGGGCAAAACCTGTCAGCACTTTGAACAATGGCTTACATTTGTTAGGTGCCATAACTAAAGTGGAAAGAGGCGCAACACAACCTTGCTCACAGTTCATGATTAAAGTGGAAAGAGGCGCAACACAACCTTGTATTTGCTCACAGTTCATGACTCCTAGAAGTAGTATGTGCTATATACTGTTATGAGTATATTTGTTTAAAAGCTTATGAATAATTATTAAATCTTCACAAACTACTTGAAAGTAGATTCATGACAGAAATGTGACTTTGTAGGGTTTTTCCTTTTTTTCTCCATTATTTGTGTTTGGTTTTGAGGGTTTTTTGCCCTTCTGAGGCCCTAAAAAAGCCCCCAGTTCAAGAAGGATGTTGGCAAGCTGGAAAGGGTCTAATAGGGGGATACCAGGATGGTAAGAGGCCTAAAACAAATGTTCTGTGAGAAGTGATTGCAGAAGCTGGGCTTGTTTGGTGTGATGAAAGGGAAACAAAGAGTTAGAGGAACTCTAACTCTAGAGGAACTTGGGAGGTTCAGGTTAGAAATTTGGAAGGAACTTCATGAGCAGGACCACAGTGCCATCTCCGTGGATGCCCCATCCACAGCAGTTATCAAGCCTTGGCTAGTCAAAGCCATGGTTGACGTAATCTGGTGTTGGTGACAGTCCTGCCCCAAGCAGGGCTTGGACTAGAGACCTCCAGAGGTCTATTCCCACCATTTCTTTGATGCTATGACAAATGGAAAGCCACCTATACACAGCTTGAATATTTTGTTTCTGTGATGTATTTGTAAAGTAATAATGCTTTTTTTTTTTTATTTGTTTCTCTAAAATGTTTATAGATGGTGGGCTGTTGCCCTTCCTTCCCTTCTCATCACTCATCATGTCAGCTGACTGCGCATTCAAATTTCTGTTACATTTTGTACTCAGTTTTGGGTGGGTGTAATCAGACACCTCAATAATGTATGTGTCATTTTGTCATCAGGGACTGAGTACTTAAAAAAAAATGAATGGTTCTCTGTTGTTGTTAATCTTCACAGGATTGCAATTAATTACACTTTGGGGAGCTGATCATCAACACAATTCCCTGCTGACTATCTAATACTGTTCACCAGTATCAGATAAAATCACACAGTGAATCACCGTGAAATGTAAATGCTATGCATGAAAAAACATACATGAATTTATGTTCTTTAATTGTCAGATTTGTCCATCTGGAATTGTGAATCCAAACAGTTATTTCTTTATTATTTCTCTGACTACAGTGGTGAAGTGCTTCCTGCTATGTCTTCAGCAGCTAGGGAAGGTTCAAATATTACACCTATCATTATTCCTTGAGATGACTGCACTGGTGACCAGGAATCCCAGTGTCTCATAGAGGGTCCTGTGTATTTCAGTACAAAAATTACAATTGTGGTGGGTTAGGAACGTTTGCGTCCAAGGGTACCAGTTCAAGGCTTTTCCAAAGGAGACCGTTTTGACTTTGTTTTCTTTCTCTTTTACAGTAAGCGCTGTTGCTCAGCAAGTCCTGTGGAACTGCTTAATCGAAGACCCCTCTACAGTTTTGCGCCATTTCCTCGAGAAGCTCACAGTCAGCAACCGACAGGTAAGCTCTTCCTCTCCCCAGTGGGCGTATGTATTGCTTAGAGGAGGGGAGCACAGCTGCAAGCAGAATCACTCCGTATGCGTCACTGGAGAAGAACATTTCCTATTATAACATAACTCAAAGTCTTTTAGACCGTATCATCAGTTGGCTTCAATCTCTGTCCTCTCATGTAAACAGGACTTAGCTGATTTACCAGCACAAAGGATCTGACTTGCTTGAAGACAAGCTTTAAACAACTGCTCAGGGAAGCACAACCCTTTCTATCTAACACAGGCAGTACTGCCTCACCCATGCCACTGTTCAGCTTTCTCTGAAAGATGAGGGTTGCCTTGTCTCTCCCTGGCTTATTAGACTGTTTTCTAGTGCTATGGCTAAGCTTTATGGAAGAAAGGCTCACCAGTTCTGACTGAATGAATGGCAGTGAGACTCTCTATACCACTTTCTCAACTGCCTCTCAGTGTACAATGTCAATAATATCACTGTCCTCATCTTCTAAGCCACCACCTAAGAACAGACTATAAAATTAATATTAAACCTCAAGAAAGGCCAGGAAAGGCTGCTTTTTGGTTCCTTGAGTAATCAGGTCTCAGTGGCCTCACTGTTCCTGAGATTTCTCAGCCATAGTCCCCAAAGCTTCCATTTAAGTTCAGAAGGTTGCTTCTGTTTGTTAAGTAACTTTGAGAAGGAAGCTACACACTGTCCAGCCTCAGCAGCCTCTGAGCTAGCATAGTCTGCTCTTTTATCATCTCTTAATAAGCCTACTACAACCATGAGTACAGAACATGGAGAACAGGTGTATCTCCTTGGAAGCTTTCAGTAGATGTATCATTGTCCTATGCATATTCATGCCCCTAATGCTAGATCGAATCTGCTGTGAGTTAAGAGGATGAGAGCCATAGGAGAAATTTATGATATGGTCTGTTTGTCGTTAGCTGACAGTGAGATACCTTCCCCTTTCCACTCCCTTCCCACCATAAGAAATGTATTAGTCTACATTTAATGCAGGCAGTGTCTAAAGGAAGTTAGATTCTGTCCCCACCTCCTACTCAGCAGCCGCAGCTATTGAGTTGAGCTGAACTATTATTTCACAGATTATCTAGGTAGTGATTTGTTGTGATAAGCAACACAGCGATTATCACAGGTAGAGAAGTGCAGGATCAGGACGCTACAGTCAGTACAAATTGTAATAGGAGGTGTTGGCCTCTCTCAGATAAAAAAGAAAGACATTGGCCTGGCTGTTGTGCCCTGGGCCTTATTTTGGGAAATGTGGAAATACTCACAAGCATATAGTTCTACTTCATGCACCAAGAGACTGAGCTGAACAAGGGAGTATGGAAAAATGGGAAGAAACAAGACCAGGGAGGACAAAAGGGAGAAATCCATTCTCAGTTTTGTGAGGGAAATAAAAACCATTTGCTCTTCTTCCAGGATGAGCTGATGTATATGTTAAGGAAGCTTTTGTTGAACATTGGAGACTTTCCTGCCCAGACATCTCATATCCTCTTTAACTACTTGGTGAGTAGCTTGTGGGTCCACTGTGCTGCCCAGAATCTCCCCTCTGGCTCTACGTGTCCTAAGAAGTTCTTGTCACACTCTGCAAGGAAATAAATGCTGTTAACTTTTCCTTTATAGCTCATATCTGCTTCTGGCTGCGGTTGCAAGTCACCAGGCTTACACCAGCCTTTCATTCCTTCTAGAAAGAGAAAAAGGAACCTTTAAATTTTTATTAAACCCCTAAGCACCCTCTCATGGATTTCTGAACTGAACCACAGACAATGAGTTGTAGACCACTAGAAGGATCCCAGTGACATAAACCTTTAATTATTTTACTTAATTTTTATTCAGAAAGTGCTTTGCTCTTGGACAGTCCTAGTGGAGCAAATTTAGTAGCTTCTTTCTAGACTGTGTGAAATGCATTTGCTGCAGTTCTTTCAGTCAGGAGATAAAAAAACAGACAAGATGTATGCTACTGCAGGAGCATTTGTTGTTTCTGAGTTGTCTATGTGGCAGCACACCAGAGCAGAAGGCAAGAATTCTCTTACTGAAGAGATTCTCCCTTTTCCTCATCTACAGTGGCTTTTAAGGCTGGTCCGCAACAGTACTTTTTGCCCCCACGCCTCATCCTCTCTAGAAAAAGGAAGAATAGTACAGGCAGATTGCTCTGTAGTATGTATAAACTTTCAGGATGAAAGTTTAATGAGTTTATCCCTCTGAGTGAAGAAAGGTAGAAGAACAATATTCTTATTCTGTGTTTATACTATGCTCGGCACAGGTAAGAGCGTGTATAACCTGATATTCCTCTCACTTATTACCTGTAGGTAGGACTGATCATGTATTTCGTACGCACTCCATGTGAATGGGGCATGGATGCCATTTCTGCCACACTCACCTTCCTTTGGGAAGTGGTGGGTTATGTGGAAGGACTGTTCTTCAAGGATCTCAAACAGACTATGAAGAAGGAACAATGTGAAGTGAAGCTGCTGGTGACTGCCTCAATGCCAGGTATGAGAAATAAGCCTTTACATCTCCTTCACTTCCAAGTTTATGACCCGCTCTTCTGAAAAGGAGATCCATCAGAACTGGATGAGAAGAAAGCCTGCTACAAGTGGCTGCATATTCTAAGTCAGTTTTCCTTGAGTTGAGGTTTCGGTCAGTAAATTCCATCTCTAATTCTGAGATTCAGAAAGCCACCTTGAGAGCTCTAAAAGAAGCAAACAGAAAGTGAATTGGAACAGTCTTTTCAACCCAGAGGTTTGTGCCAGCTGGGCTGTGAAAGGCTGGCAGGATGATCATTGTAAGACTGTCCTACTCAGACTCAGTTGGATTTGATTCAGCCTCTCATTTAAGTCTTGAGAGAGCCCAAGAAGAGCATACTGTGAGCCTAAGACATCATGAGGGAGGCAAGAGATGTCTTGCTGAAAAACAGATTAGACCTTTTAGGTTTGTTCCTTCCTCAGAGTGACAGTTGCTGCTAAAGCCACCTCAGTCCTTTAGGAACACATCAATTTCTCATTACCTGTAGAAGCATGAGGCTATGCTAACACTACATAATGGATTCCAGACAGGACCGGCATTGTCTGTCTGCCCAGGAGTGAATTTTAGCTATCACTTTTCCTTCATGGGCAGTCTTTTGAAATTGAGTTAATTAAAGAGGCCAGTGAGAATGTCACTGCTTTTCTTCTTTCAGGCACAAAGACCCTTGTCGTGCACGGACAGAATGAATGTGATATCCCAACGCAGTTACCAGTCCATGAGGACACACAGTTTGAGGCTCTTCTGAAGGTAAGAGTGAGTTTTTGAATGGACAAACTGCCAGCAATACATTCCACCTGATCGTCCTGTTTCAGTGTGGGAGAGAGAATTTTTGCTTTAACAGCCATTTCTGTCTCGTTCTGAAAGCCTGTCTGGAAGAAACAGGATTCCATATTAAAGATAATAGAAATGCCCTGACCTCACAGACAGCCAAAACCCCACAAATGCAACTACATTTGAAGACACTGCAGTTTGTTGGGTATTTGCTGCATGTTGTCCTTTGGATAAACACATACCTCATTTAAATGTTTGGTTTTATCAACACTAGAGACTAAACAGAATGACCAAGATCAGAGCAGAAATTATGGTTCAGAAGTCACAATGATATCTTGGGATCTGGGAGATGTGAGGTCAGTTCCCCCTTCTGCCAAAAATGTCCTGGGTGGACTTAACTGAGCCACATAGGAAACACATTTGTAAAAGCCTTCAGTTTGTCCGACTGTGTTAAATCTTGATGGGAATCACACATCTCAGTGCTTTATCACCTATCACTAAAGCCTGATAAACACTGAGTATAGAAATGGAAGCTGCAATACCCATGTGGCTCATATAGCCAGACAAATATATGCGATATGGAGACATCAAAATAAGTAACATCAGTCTTCAGTACTGTGATATCAACATACCTTGATTATCATGAACATATTCATGTACTTTATGATTAAAAAATAAATTAACAATTAATGCCAGAAGAGTGTACCAGCCTGACGGCAGCATGCAGGTTAGTGCCTTTATACATTATTAGCTGGATATTCTTCTTTTGGATGTTGTGGTCTTTGTACAAGACAGCTAATAAGTAACAGAATGGGTTTTTTTCTTCCTCTTCAGGAGTGTTTGGAGTTTTTTAACATACCTGAAACACAGTCTTCTCATTACTTTTTGATGGATAAGAGATGGAATCTTATTCATTACAACAAGGTAAGGCAAAGGTTAGATCCAGATGACTTTGTTCTTTCCATCTCATTCTTTTTTAAACATTGGGATTATCATAAGGAGAACAAGCAGCCCATAAACAGACAGAATTCTGTCTTGTGGGCACCATATCTTGGGTGTTTAGTTTTGTGTGATGAAACATTGGAGTTTGACAGAAAAGGGAAGAAGCAGAAGTGGAGTCCCTTGCTCTTAAGTCATTAATGTCTAGTGAAAAGAGCAAATTTCTCTTCTGTTCACGCTTTTCCATGATGCCTGACACTGTCTGAAAGCCCTTGCCCAAAAGCTTCAGAAAGGGCTAAAGGGTCTTTTATTCAGTTCTGTTGAGTGATGCTGTTATGATTCCGTTTGTTTAAAATATACTTTTTTCCGTTACTGGCAGACCTACGTCCGTGACATTTATCCTTTCCGGAGGTCAGTTTCTCCCCAGCTCAACCTGGTGCAGATGCATCCAGAAAAGGGTCAAGAGCTCATTCAGAAGCAGGTATCTTACTGTGACCAAACACCTCTGCCCAGAAACAAACTCTGTAAAGAAATCTTTCTTTTTCCTTTAAAGTCCTTCACTCATGCTGTGTGCAGATAGAGAGTTTTCCTGGAGAAGTAGCAATTGACACGAAATCTGCCCTGATGCCATCAGACAGGCATATGGTATTTTAAGAAGAGTCAAAGAATGCAATGTGAATTCCTTCCCGCTCTCTCTAGTCAGCTTCTTTTAGGTAGATCATTTTGCATTCTACACTTGTCCAGAAGAGCTCCAGTTGCCTCAGTTTCAAAAGTTGCTTATTCCTTTCTTTAACATGACCTCTGGCTCTTTAGGAACCCATTTAAGACCTTTTCTTCTCAAGTCTGTCTGGCTGTGGAGCAGGAATTCTGCATTCTATCTTCCTCTCTGTCTTCTCACTGTCAAGAATGTTACCTGCCTCTCTTCCTTGTCCTGCTCTCAGATACTAGTCTTGCCATAGCTACTCCCAGAGGCACAGCAGTAGAAATAAAAAAGGAGAGGGAATGTGGTTAAACTGTATGAGTTTGGTACTAACAGTTGCATTATTCTAGCCAAAAAGCAGCTACTGTAGTTGTGTTGCTGGCAATGTGAGTGCTGGGACAGGAAAATATCATCAGGAATGGTTATAAAAAGCAGCTGTAAAGCTGCTTAAGAGGGACTAGCAGCTAAAATAATGGAGAACATAGTTAATGCTCTCTCATGTGTGTACAGTACAGAATAGGGAGATATTTCATGTGCTGCATCTGTCAATAGAAAGTCTATAAAAATCTGAAATGACTTGGGATCATTTTGGTTGCTTCTCTGGCAGAAATTATTCTCACTGTGGTCCTAGGAGATGTGTCCCACATATCAAATAAACGAGCTTGATATGCTCTACAGGACCCCAAAGAATTAAATATGGCCTGTCCAGTTTTGTCAGGGCATTATTTTACACTCAACATTTTTCTGTTTAGAGTACTTAGAGGCCAAAATTTTCTAAGGTAAAACTTAAATCACTCATCTACCAGCCTCTCTGTAGTCACGCTAGAAGTTGCTGGACAACATCTAGCTTCAGCAAAGAGAACAGCACTCTAGAGTCTACCCACAGAGCAGCAAGCCATGGAAAAGTGCTTTCTTTACTGTTGATTGATTGAGCACCCAATTGTAAGCTGAGTGCTCTTCAGAGCAAGGTCACCGCAACTGCAGGACCTGGGGAACTGAGCTTTGTCACATGTTAAGCCACATGCTTCAAGTTTTGGCTTCATCCCAGTAGCTAAAAGCTGTCTCGAAACTGTTTCCACAGACAGTTGCTTCTACTGCTGAGCATCTCTCTGCCTCATGGTTACTTTTAGCATAAAAAAAAAAAAATAGCTAGCCTGACCAGTCCTACCAGTCAGAAGTTCAAAGAAAAAAAAAAAAAAAAAAACAAACCTGAAAAAGTGTTGTTAAAACCTTCTACAACATGATCCATCTTTGCTGAGCTGGGCTGAAGAACAGCGGTCACACAAATTCTAGCAACAGGGTGCATCACTAGCCCCATTAATTTCAGAAGGTTCCTCTGGGCCATGAGTGCAGCATCCCTCCCATCAGAGAAAGCCATAGAAGCTAACCTAGAAAAGTGCATATATGTTGTAAGGAACTTTTTGATCAGGCTGCTTCTGATCCTTGGCTCTTTTTCTTTCAGGTGTTCACCCGCAAGCTAGAAGAGGTGGGGCGGGTGTTGTTCCTCATATCGCTGACACAGAAAATCCCTACTGCCCACAAGCAGTCTCATGTATCTATGCTCCAGGAAGATCTCCTCCGCTTGCCTTCATTTCCCCGAAGTGCCATTGATGCTGAGTTCTCACTCTTCAGTGATCCCCAAGGTATGGCCTTTTGAAAGCTTTCTCTGCTGGCTGCACAGGGTCCAGAAGGGTTCTGTGCAGCACTGCACTTGCTTTAGAAACGAAGGATAAAAATTTGGCAAAAATCCACACAGCCATTTGGGTTTTGTGGGGCAGATGATGCACGTAAGCTCACATGTGCTTTTGTTTTTTTAAGAGGGAAATTTCCAACCAGTGGGGAGCAGATTTAATGATCTGTGTGATATTCATCATTCTTCGTCTTCATGTGTGTTGCTTTCAGTCAAGGTTTGCTCAAGCCCTGTGAGCGCTTCCAGAAGTACAGGATGGGTGAAATAATTTTAAAAAGGCAGAACAATGGTCTGTGTTGTGGGATGGTTTTTTGGAGAGGCCTTTGGCTTCTGGGAATGTTGTGAGGCTGGCTGTGGTGGACAAAGCTGATTGCTCTTGCCCCTCCTCTGCAGCTGGGAAAGAGCTCTTTGGTCTGGACACTCTTCAGAAAAGCTTGTGGATTAAGCTGCTGGAGGAGATGTTCCTTGGCATGCCCAGCGAGTTCCCCTGGGGGGATGAGATCATGCTGTTCTTGAACGTCTTCAACGGTGCCCTGATCCTGCACCCTGAGGACAGTGCCTTGTTGAGGCAGTACGCTGCCACCGTCATCAACACAGCTGTGCACTTTAACCACCTCTTCTCCCTCAGCGGGTACCAGTGGGTCCTCCCCAGCATGTTGCAGGTGAGCCATTTCCAGGAACAATAAGATGAGGGAAGACTTCAGAGCAAGCACTTTGTTATAGAACTGACTATTAATGGGGAAACTTTAAACTGCTGAGTCCTGGTGAGCTCACAGATTTGGGGGGTCCTGAGAAGACAAACAACAGATCAGGGTGAGATGGCCCAAATCAGCATTCCTCGGGCTACATTCCCTTTTCTTCTTGAGTAAATTACTACATTTTATTTTCTCCTTTATGGTAAATAAATGAATATCTGTTTCCCTTGCTATGCACTTCCACACAGAAATGTGAAATTTCTGGAAGATTTTTGGAATTTGGGTCTCCCTCAGTGTTTTTTCATCCAGGGATGGCTGAAATTTGGGGAATAGTTGAAATACCTGGATTTGCTACTTGCTGATTGAAACTATATTATATTGACTTCTTTAAGTATGATAATTATGTTATCTGCAATTTAAATAGCAACAGAAAATTAAGTGCTTATGAAAAACTGTATTTTGTCTTTTCATGCAAGTGATGACAAATATTGTATTACAGGTAGAGTTTCTCTTCACTTTGAGATGTACAAGTATGCCTTTTTTCATGCTGAGATTTGGGAAAAAGCAGATACTGAAAATAAGAACCCAATATAGTTCTTTTAGAGACAAAAAGATTATTTCTGCAGGGCTCAAAGGCAGTATCTAAATAGAGATTTAATATTACAATGCAAATACAGAAGAAACTATTGTTTCTGTAAAAGCAGCATACATCCCTATGTATGTTCATTTTAACATAGTCAACAGAGCACAATAATTAGGACCAGTGATGAATTTAGCTATGTAAACAAACCCTTCAGTAACGGGAAACTCTAATATCATGCCTTACGTGGTCGGGTAAGTATGTATTGTATCCAGGTCTGCAGTGCAGGGGTTCATTCATTAGAAACAAGACATTTTAAAATAAAATAACTTAATTTGAAGTACTTGGCAGTAACCATTCAGTCCTGTGAAGGACTCTTCCTTCATTTTCACTTTTCATACGGAGAGAAATTAATTTTGCAGTTCTCTTCCCCTCCCCCAATTACTGCTAACTACTAAATTAAAAAAATATCACTCATGAGAACCCAAAAAGCAATTCCAAAAGAAAACCCAAGTGTTGCTGAGCTTATTTGTTTTTGCAGACACTTGCACCTCTGTTCCAGGCACCCAAGATCAGCTGGTTCCCTTGTGGCCATTGCAAACAAATTATTCTACCACTTCTGAGCTTGAACCAGCCATTAATCGCTTAATTCCTGATGCACACATGCACATACCCTGCCCTGGGCTCTTTTTGTTGCAGGTTTTTCCTCTTTCCTTGACAAAATGCATATACAGTTAATTATTTCCTTTTTCTCAAGTAAATGAGATATTGCCAGTGTGACAGGCCATGGTGACTGACTGTCCTCATAAGCATGGTAGAGGCTTCTGATTGTTGTAAAGACTTAATCTCTCCAGCCTCCTAGGCTACTGAGGAGTGAATACATATCTGCAGAGGTCTCACACACTAATAGTTTTTTAGAAACCTTCAAGAACCCTGTGCTGTAATGTGAATTTTGCACTACAATAAAATCTCAGCATTACCTGTTGCCAGCAAATAGCAAGAAAATCCTGCCCACCCCAACCCCAAACCTCCCACAGACTTGTACCAACAGAGAAGTGCAGAAACGGACAGAGGGAAGCAGAGTGAAGTTGTTCCTAGCAATGTATACTGTTTATATAACTGAGAAACAAATCCCACATCTTTGGCAACACATTGGTTGCACAGGTCAGTGGCCAGCCCTGAAGGAAATGCCACTCTAAAACCCTTAAAATATCTTAAAAGTGGGTGGAACTGTCAGTGTGTTGGAGGACAGGCTAGGAGTTCAAATTATCTTGACAAACTGGAGGTGCAGTCTGAAAAAGGAAAAAAAATAAAGATTATGTTGATCAAGTTGGACAAGCGTAGGTCCTTAGTTATGAATAAACAATCAGCCACATAAAAATGGAAGGGAAAGTAGTTGATCCAGTAGCACTTCTGCAGAACAGAATATTGGAGCTGTTACAGATCTGAAGCTAAATATGAATCAACAGTGTTGAAGGATAAAAAAAGAAAAAGAAAATATCTCAAATGCCATTCTTGGGCTGACTATAGAGGTTTCTGTCTTGTGAAAGAAATATGGAATAATTCTGCTGCTCCAATCAGCAGCACTCCTGACTTGAAGTGCTGGCTCTGTCCAGCTGCGGGCACTGCACAAAAAACATCAGTTAACTGAAGAGACTGCAGACTGGAGCAGGGATGTACACCTAGAAAACTCGTCACATGAGAAGGACTAAAACAGATAGGATTTGATTAACTGAAAAAGATTGAGAAAGAAAGCACTAATGGCTTCAAACAAGTCAAGTGCTTCTAGGAAGGAGAGGAGAGAATACATAGGACAAAAAATAATGGACTGAAGCAGTGGCAAAGAATGTTCAAGAGTGACAAGCAAACCTTTTTTCAAAGGATAGTTTGTCCCTGAAATGCCTTGCCAAGGAGGATGGACAAGTCTCCATCTTTGAAGATGTTAAGCAAATGTATCAGGAATGACAAGACTGTAGCTGAATACTTCCATGTCCTTTTTCATTTGCTCAGGTATACGCTGACTATGAAAGCAATCCACAGTTACGCCAAGCAATTGAGTTTGCATGCCGCCAGTTCTACGTTCTGCATCGCAAGCCCTTTATTCTGCAGCTGTTTGCAAGTGTGGCCCCTCTCCTGGAGTTCCCTGTGAGTAAAAGCCATTTTACTCAAAGCTCATTTTACTCAAAGCTCAAAGCTGAGTCTCAGTGTGGGGAAGCCTGTGTATGCAGCCAGCCCCTCAGCAGAGAGCACAAAGAGCAAGCAGCTGGAGCAGCAACACAGTTCTTATTGAACATATGCTTCCCGCACTTGGTGCTGCACAGAACCCATTCCTGAACTTATTTCTGCATCTTTCTGTTCATCAGCTGATTGAGCAGGGTGCTGGGCCACTGGTATCCAGGCTAGTAAATGCGGTTTCACTTTACATTTCTGTGTATAAATAGGTTGTAAAAGGACAATAATGATTTGTAACACTTGAAATGCAAATCCTTTCTTAGAATCCAGCAATAGGAACTAAAAGCTTAATGCCAAGTTTTAGTACATAGGAACTATAAGACTGGATTATACATGTTTTGAAATATTCACTAATTACTTTTTAACATTTTAGTGAGTTAAAGCAAGTCAATGGAATTTTAATTTGAAGTGTGACTGCTACATCTAACTGCACTTATACGGCAAGTGCACACATCTTTATCCTTCACAGGACAGCAAAGATCTGCTGTTTCTAGGAAGTAAAGCTGTGTGTAGCTTTCAGATCATGCTTCCACTGTTCCATCTGTTGAGTCAGACAAAGCTTATTGTTCAATAGCAGTAAGCTCTTGAACTCCATGTGGGCCCTTTGTCAAAAAAAAGGTTGCCCGCATCTCCAGATAAAGATTCCTGGAACGCACACAGGTTCTCAGAAAATCAGTCACGACTGTCTGTTGTTGAAACAGGATGCTACAAACAATGGAACCGGGAAAGGAGTGTCAGCTCAGTGCCTGTTTGACCTGCTGCAGTCTTTAGAGGGAGATACTCCAGACATTTTGGACATCTTGGAGCTGGTAAAAGCAGAAAAGCCTCTCAAGTCATTAGGTAACAGCAAAGCTCACTTTATTCAGTAATTCTGGTTTGTTGTTTATTGATTCAGCATGCATTTGATGCAGCATGATTTGTTCAGGGCCCTTTTCTTCTACCAGAATGCAGTCACATTTGTTTCTTATGCCTCATGAGGCTTTTAAGGTTGGCTTTATCAACACCATCCTTTTGATATTTTCTGCAGGAAGGGACATATTAATTTATTTTATTCTAAAGCTACTTTTTCTGCTTTGAGGCTGCTAATCAGAGAGTAGCCCCTGGCATTTTGAATTTTATCATGTGTGGGTGAAGAATAAAGATGCCTAATAAACTGTATCATGCTGACAAGATCAGTGTCATCCTCTCCTCTGCTCCATGTGGGCAGGAAACAAAAGCATCCTCTCCCGTGGGCAGACTATGACTAGTAAATGGTGGATGCCATTCAGACATCCAGCAGTGCTGAGTTCTAGAGGGGGAATTAATTTATCACAAAGCAGAATATATACGGCTGTATGATGTATCCAGGGCACTGTATCTCTTGATGGCTATTCATGCAATAAAGCATTTAAGATTTTGGCTGCTTTGTGATTTGCAGGGAAGTAATTTTTGCTGATTTTTATAAGGATCTTCAACTTATTTTCCAAATTTGCTCTTCCCTTAGATAATACTGATTTTGATGAACTGTGAAGCCTGTCTAGCCTTTGTGGTATACTAGGATTTTCTGGTCCTGCACAATTATATCACAAGTTATAATAGAAAATGGTACAGAACTGGGAGATATTTCTTCCTCATTGTGGATTGTAGTAAACATTTATAGAAAAGCTTTGGGTTTTCTGTGGAGGTTATTGAATGGCATCTCTGAAAATTCCCAAGTGTGTGTTGACAATGAGAGTGTATGTCATGTGCCTGGTATTTTCCATACGAAGATCAGAATTATCTAAAACATCTGACTTCCAAGTTCCATTGTTCCAAGTGATTTACATGCTTTGAGACCTTAACTTTGACTTGGCCTCCTGTATACCAAAGTCACTTCTGAAAATGGGACTATACTTGTATTACAAATAGTATCCTTTTGATACCTCAGTTTCTTGGTGCCTGGCACTAATTATCGCCAAGGTAATATTTGTAGTATTAGACTTAAATGCTTTCGAAAACTTTCTCTCAAATCACTAGCAAACCAGACTCACTTTTGTACTGATGCCCGTGGGGCTACCAGTATAGAAGGGGCTTGATTTTTCAGAAGGAAAACCATCTTCTGCCGTTAGTGGTGTATCAGCATCATTTTTAGAGCAGTGGAAAGATGTAGGAAAAAGCAGAGGGAGCATAAAAATTGTGCTGAAGTTGATACGTGTCCTTGTCATGTATAAGCTTAAGATTTTTCTTGTTATGGGTGATATTTGAAACGGACTCCAGTAGCAGCTGTAGTAAGCCTGATGCTCAGCAGTGATTTGACCTACTGAGAACTGTTTCTCAGCTACTGAGTTCTTGGACAGCAGGGTGCAAGTGGGAGTACAGCGTATGTTTCCTTTTTGTAGACAGATTTTTGTCAAAAATCAAGAGCCTATTGGAGATTGTTATTGTGAGAAGCAAGCAACTGAAAAGGGGATAAAGGAAGGAGTGTGCTAGCTCCTTTCATATGCAGTATGTTTGTGTGATAGTCTTCATATTGCTTTACTCCCTCAGACTTCTGCTATGGGAATGAAGACTTGACCTTCTCGATCAGCGAAGCCATCAAGCTGTGTGTGACAGTGGTGGCCTATGCTCCTGAATCATTCAGAAGGTGCTAATCTGTTTTCTTGGTTTGTGCAGACTCACAAAAGGCATCAAAGCTGTAAATGGCGTGTGAAAGCAAGGCAGAAAAATGGAGGCAGAGAATCTTAGAAATGCATTCCAAGCATGGGGCTTCTCCGTGAGGCCAAGCTTCTGCCTGTTGATATCTTTCCCAGGGCCTAGGCTCCAAATCCTGCCAGTCACCAGCTGCAGCACTGAGCTTGGATGGCAGTGTGAGCAGAAACATGTAAGCTGTATTTCCAGGTGGGGATCACACTGTGTCCTGCAGGTTTCTGCTGTCAGAGACAATGGAGAGGGAACTGGAGGGGGAGAAACAGGCATCTGGGAATAACAGGAAGATATAGAGAGAGGGGAGGTAGTCTGGTAAAGCAAAAAAGCTTGTTTCCAAGAGGGAACGAGAGAAGAAGGGACTCTTTGGAATGGAAAATGAATGTCTGCAAATGGATGACATTCAGAAGATATCCCGAAGTCTGGGTTGTTTTTATTGTTACTGTTTCATGCATCAGCTAATTTTCCCCCTGATGTCCCTGACTCAAGAGTTTCTTTGGCCCAGGACTGCTTATCTAGTGAGAAGCAATGAAACCACAAGGCTAATGAGAGATCCATGTGTCTTCAGATAGAAGCTTCAGCCTCTGCCTGATGTGAGTTTCAGGGTTGACAAAATACAACACTTGAAGCATTGGTTATTTTTCTAGCCTCCAGATGCTGATGGTCTTGGAAGCGCTGGTTCCCTGTTACTTGCAGAAACTGAAGCACCAGACGTCTCAAGTGGAGACTGCAACAGCAGCTCGTGAGGAGATCGCTGCCATGGCTGCCCTTGCCACCTCCTTGCAGGCCCTCTTGTACAGCGTCGAAGTTCTCACCAGGTAACCCGCATTGTTCAAAGGTCTAAGCCTGCCCTTGGTTGTCAGTTTGGGGAGAGGGAATGCGCAGGAGGTCACAATATGGAACTTAGCTTGAATAGTGGCTGGGTCTTAGTCATGGTAACATCAGTGCCAGATTTCACCAGATCACAAGCAGAATGGCAGTGCACTTGTCGGATTTAGTCTTTAGTGTGCTATTCACCTTCCCTTTGACAGGCCTATGACAGCCCCACAGATGAGTCGATGTGACCAAGGCCATAAAGGGACCACAACAGCAAACCACACCATGTCAGCAGGTGTGAACACCAGGTAAGGCAGTGGGATCTTCTTTCTTTCTCATTTTTCTAAACCACTTTTTTTTAATTTTCTTTTGCATAAGGTACTGTCTCATTGCTCAGAGTACTTGGAGCCCTTCCTCAGCTGTTTGAGGAAGTGTTCTAGGTACTATGAGAGAAAACAGTCAGATAAAAAGAGCACATAGCCCAGGACTACATTTCTGACAGTAACCAAAATCCTCAAGACTACAATTTCTGTCTGTAACAGCTGATAGTAAGTCTGTGCAGAGCCAACAGTCTAGTACAATACCATGGGCTGCATAGGACTGTAAATCAGGAGTATCCCTTCTGGGAAGGCATGCTTTCCAAGTTATTCCCTGTATTCTTTGTATAGAAGTGAGATAGAAAGCACTCTGCATGGATCATCAAAACGCTATTATGTCAATTTATAGATTGTAGTGCACATCTGGGTTAGTAGCTCCTGGAATCAATCTGTTATTCTTTAAGACCAATGCAGGCATGGATGAAACACAGTTTTGACTTTCAATCCTGGGTCTGAGAAGCAGATAAACACCTTCATGCTCAAGCCTGAAGTGGATATATGCCATTTACTTTCATTGCAAGACTGCCCAGTTTCAGCAACATAAGGTGTCATGGAAAGTAGTGCTTTATTATTTCTCAGCTGATTTTGGAGAGCAGTTAATAGGTATCTGCTGACAGGCAACACAGACTCCTGATGCTGTGTGACTTAAACATCATCTTGGTTTATAGTTCCACATCTTTCTGATTATCAAACATTCAGTCTCTGATTCAAAATATTTTTGCAGTGCTCCAAGTTTCCTGCCCTTGTTTCTTCTGTTGTGTTATTATTACAACAGACATTTGCTAGCAACAGCAGGAGTCTCATGATGGTAGAATGATCACTGTTCCAGCCTTGGACGTGTGAGCCAAGTGCTGCAGGGTTTGCTAATGCTTTCTCAACAAGAAGCAGTGAGAGAAAATGACAACAAAACAAAACAAACACTCTGAGGTATTCTTTCCACTAGGTGAGCTCCGGCTTCATGAAACAGACTTGAGCACTGGGGTGAAAATCAGTAAGAGAAATTGCTTGAAAGATGGCTGTGGTTTTTAAGCCTGAATTTTTCCGTTCATTACAAGGGCAATAAGTATAGGAACCTGTTGTTTGCTGCCAATTGGGAGGTAAAGCCTATTCAGTGTGGTCACTATGTGTAGCCATTGTTCCCCTGGCACAAGATAGCATCCTGCCCATGGCTGAGTATACTCCTGGGCTAGAACAATGTCGCCTTCTTTCAGAAATGCACAGTTTAGGCATTACTAAGTTGCTGTTTACAGCTGCACTGTTTCTGTTTTCCCAGGTACCCAGAACAGGGAGCCAAACTACACTTTATCAGGTACAGTAAAATCTTTGCCCGGTCCTCCCTGCCATGTGATGACCTGTTCCTCAGCAGTTTCCACGTTCATTGAGTCCCATCTGCCATTGCTGGGACAGGCAACTTTTTTTCAGGGGAGGGTAGCAAAGAATAGTTCGTATAGAAATTGTTTACATTTTTAACAAGACTTTGCAGATTATAATTTCCCCCTTTTTTTTCTTGCACATGCAGCCAACTATCTTTCTTTTCAGTTCCAGAGGAAAGCATCTGTTGCAAAATCAAGATGGAGAGGTTGTTACAATTTATCTCTGCTGTTCCACTGCATATAACAATTCCTACTTTTTTCATTTCTTCCAGGGAGAACCTTCACTTACTGGAGGAGGGCCAGGGTCTTCCCCGAGAGGAGCTGGATGAGCGCATTGCTAGAGAGGAGTTTAGGAGACCGCGGGAGTCCTTGCTGAATATCTGTACAGAGTTTTACAAGCATTGTGGTCCGAGGCTGAAGATTTTGCAGAATCTGGCTGGCGAGCCCCGAGTGACTTCTCTGGAGCTACTGGATGTGAAGTCTCACATGAGGTATTCCACTGGCATTCTGCTTTCACTTGTTCATTTCAGGGGGATTCCTTTCTTTTTGCTCTTAATTTTTCATAATAGCAAACAGAGTCACTTTTTGGTAGTGTAGTTGCATGTTGCTGTCTGAAACATGCAGAGCCTGTTTTGGATGTTCCTTAGATTGTACCCCATGCTGCTTGTGTATAAGGAAGGTTTCACATGCTCTCCTCTGGTCTCGTTCAGACCCCCATCTCCAGTCGATGAAATAGCCCCGTGAAAACCCATCTGATACATCAGAATAAACTGCAGTGAGGAGCAGAGCAGATAAGGCTGCCTCTGCAGGGCAAGGGGTGGGGAAGCTCCCTAGCTGGCTGAGTATGGCCCTTCCTATCCTCTCCTGTGACACTGCATCAGAACCAGCTGCTAACAAGCAAGGAGGGCAACAGAAAGATATTTTCTTGTGAGATTTCTGTGAAGCAGAGTCACAGTACACAGTAGTAGCTGGCAAATACTGCATTCTTTTTAAGAGAGAATGCCTTTCATGGTCAAAGGTTACAGCAGTACAAGTAAGGGTTTCATTTGCAGAAGCGAATGTGTTGTGCGCTGATTCTCTTATGTCTCCAGGAAAGTAGTGCAAATAACTGGTTTATTGTGGTTGGAACCTGAATTGCTTTATCACAGATAGACCTAAATAAAAGTGAACATTGTCTTGATTCTTACACAAATTCAATTCATTTTATAAGTATCAGTGTAATGACTGACAGGATTTAATCACTGTAGGAAAAAAAGAATTTCTAAGTAGAGAGCAGGTTTACTGTAATGTGATGTGACAGCCATGGCTCTGGGAGGCTGATAGATGCCATTTCAGAGACTTCAGAAGACAAGATAATATGCTAGTTAGTCACTTCAGACAGGACTCATCTCACCCAGTTTTAGCCATTTAAAAGTTAAATGTTTAGTCTGCAAAAGTCATAAAGATCTTTTTGGACCCAATGAAAAGGGAGAGGCACATCCAATGAGCTGTTTATCCCAGTATTTCAGAAAGATAATAATTTCCCAGGTTGCTTATTTCTGCACGAACGGAGCTAGAAGATTAATTGAGATTGATGTCTCAGGTTGGATGAGATGGATCTCACACTTTCTAATGCATAAGAAAGTTTTCATATGCCATTATGTGTCACTGATATTGTATTGCCAGAAAGAAGTATAATTATATGATAATTTAAATTTCACAGTGTTTGAGAAAAGAGACCTCCTCCCTAGCAGGACAAAGTAGTTTTAAAAAGTAATAATGAAATACTGGATAAAGAAACACTTTTATAGTACTTTTGGTTAATCTGAGGAACTCATTGCCCTTGACATTGCTATGCAGATTTTAACGAGAATAGAAATACGTTCCACTAGTTGAAGGCATTTCTGAAGAAGCCCCCACAATATGGATAAGATTGTACTGTAATCGTCCACTACAAAGTCTATTGATGTTTCAGGGAGTATACAGGTTTACATTCCTTTTATTAGTAGATGTAGCTTTATTACTTGTCTTTGTCTACTGCAATTATTAAAGTATTTCAGCAGGTCTTTCCCAAACTGCAAGTGTAAGTTAAATGTTACCATGGTATTTCACAGTCAATGCAGAAAATTCCATCGGTGAGGCCATCTGGGAGGGTTAGAAGAAGCAACAGCAACACAGTCTGTAGATGTGCTAGGAGAAACAACACAAAGCTGCAGGGAGTAATCATACAAAGTGCATGTTGTGTAAACCTAAGGGAGGCACATTTATTTTTAAAATTTAATACATGAAAATTGCATGGTGAGAACTCTTAAAGTGGTGACACTGAAGAAAAAGCACAAACCCAAACCAAATCACTCATTAATTGACATACAGGTGAGGTCAGGTCTGTGTTTCATAGGCATTTGCAAAGTTGTAATCTTACTAACAGCTCTGGTACTTTTTTAGCTACACAAATCCGTGATTCCTGATGTTCCTTTGGTGCCTTTCATATCAATGTAAAAGTATTCTTTAGACCATTCATGTGTACATAAACATAAATAATGATTCCAGCAAAAGAATCTTAACAGACCAGGAACTGTGGTATCGGGTCGAAGAGTTTAAATAGCAGCACATCTGACTTTTGCATCTTTTTCTTTTTATTATGTTGCTGAAGAGTTATCTATTAATTCATTGGTATGTGTGGAGAAATGCAACTTGTGTCTGATTTTCCTCTTCACAACCTCTGGTTTTAGATTGGCAGAAATCGCACATTCCCTGCTGAAACTCGCACCTTATGACACGCAGACGATGGAAAGCCGAGGTCTCCGGCGCTACATCATGGAGATGCTGCCCATCACTGACTGGACAGCTGAGGCGGTGAGACCTGCCCTTATCCTCATCTTAAAGAGATTGGATCGTATGTTCAATAAAATTCACAAGATGCCTACTTTGAGGTGAGCAGGTATAATGGAAACCCTCGGGGGTCCGTTTCTGATGTTGCAAGCCTTGAAGTGTGGGTATGTCATTCAACTCAAACTGTCATGTTGCAGTGAATTTTTACAACTTATAAAAAAATGAACAGATGTTTTTATCTCTGTAAGTGTGCATTTATGTTGACA
Organism: Pterocles gutturalis; assembly: GCF_000699245.1. Classification (NCBI taxonomy): domain Eukaryota; kingdom Metazoa; phylum Chordata; class Aves; order Pterocliformes; family Pteroclidae; genus Pterocles; species Pterocles gutturalis. Next base: position 17,599 of record NW_010142603.1, on the reverse strand, counting down.
TTTTTGTTTTGTCTTCTGGTAGCAAGAAAGGAAATGCATGGTTATTAAGAACTACAGAGAGAGAACTTCCAGAAATCTCATTTTTCTTTCTCCAAGATAAGTCTTCAGATTTGTACCATCTCACTACCCTCTGTGTTTATTTTAGCTGTGAGTTGAGGAGATTAATTTTATTTTTTAATGGAAAGTTAAACTTTAGTAAGAGTATTTCCAGCATGCCTTCTCATGAAAATACTGTTATGTTCTCTATAAAGATAAAAATAGTCTGGAGCCATGCAGTAGCTTCTGAATGCTCCTTGGTAAAGGGAGCAGAACTGCATCGATTACATCTAGTCAGTGGCTAGTGAAAGCCTGGTGCATCACATAGTAGCATTACGGTACAGGCTTTGGTGACTTCAACAAATATTCAATATGGAGCATTCGCACCCCAGAGGCAGTGATACAAATCCACTCTGGGTAGTGTAAAATCTCCCAGCCCTGCAGATTTTCCAGTGATCTGAGTAAAAAGAGTCATTGGTCTTAGTCACCCTCATGGCATATGTCCTTAACTGCTTGAATCAGTCACTTCGTTGGCAGTCTCAGCTGAGAAGCCAAATGATGTTAGAAAACATCAGAATTTAGGACTCAGATGCAAAACTTTAGGTCCCGGTGGGAATCACATGTACTCAACTAAGATGGAGCAAATAACAGGGAGGTGATCTCTTCTTTCTGGCATCACTACCTATCACTTTCCTTTGGCTAACAATCTGCTTTAAGCAACTCCTGCCCTTGTAGGGAATTTAGAGGCAGAAATGTTGATGCTTCTCCTTCCTGTTGGTTTGATTCTTTGCCATGTCTTGCCTGCTTCTTGCTCATTCTTTCTTTTCTTGCTCATACTTTCTTCTGCCTCAAAGTCAGCTTAGGGGTTTTCCTGTTCTGGAAGAACTTTCCTCTTTGTGTAAGCTGAATGAATGCTCATAAATTAAAATTCTCTTCATATTCTCTCTGTCTCTGCCTGTACCTATGCCTAGCTGAAATTGCTCTTCTGTACACAAAGGGATAGACAGCAAAGTCACTGGGCCAAATGCAGCAACTACATTTAAACATAACTGGGCCAACAAACATCTTAGAGACGAGGCTGGGTGCCAGACCCCAGGAACCATCCATTGGGGTATCACATCAGAATCTTACATGCTGCCTCCTGCACCCTGCTCCAAAACCAGGGTTTGATAGTAGCAGTGTACAAATAGGAGAACAAACTACTACTCTGGAGATTTAGGAAGAGCAGATGCTGAAAGATGTGATGCATGTTGGTCTGCATAAGAACTTACATAGTGAACACTTGATCACCCCTGTGTCTCTAAAACTTCCGCTGTAGAGCTTAACTGTTTAGTCTTGAGCTAATGAGTGATGGAAGCCTTGTCTTTCTGTCCCAGTAACTGCACAGTCATGTGTTGGCTTGAGAACTATGCTTACTCCAAAGGGTCAGGAGATGAAGAGTGTGAACCACTTTGATGTTACCTATGTTGTCTCTGCTTATGATTAGGAAGGACTCCATTCAGCATCTGTCACAAGCCCTAAAAGCTGTTTTGGTGAAAAAAGCAAAGTGTCAGGGAAGAAACAATCCTGGAATGAAGAACTTTGGTGCTGGTAGGGAATGAATCAGCCCTCCTGCACAGGGTGAGGAAGGTAAAGATTGTACTGCAGGGCCAGTTTATATGTAGGGCAGACTGTCTGGGAGTCACTCTGGCAGAGCAGGCTAGACTGCAAAACAGCTTACAGTGGGCACTCCCAGCTGGTGAGATTTGTTCCCTTCAGCGAGCATCCACAAGCCCCAGGAGATGAGGAGTGGCTCTCAGCAGGGAGCAGGGCACAGCAGACCTTTCCCCACGTGGGCACACCTGAGACAGCTGCCTGGTGGCTGCCTTTCATCCACCATCTGGCGGAGGGAAGTGTCAGGAAGTGACACACAGCTCGTCCACCACCGCTGCTGCGAGGGGTTTGTGTCGCTGGCGCAGACCCCTCCGCTACATTCCTCGTCTCTCTCAAACGCCCAGTGTGCTCTGTGGCTCTGTGCTTTCTGAGCTGCGTGGGTAACACCTTTCCTTCTGTCGCGCACTTTGTGCTCACCTCGGACGTCGTTGCTGTCTGAACCGTTTCCTCTGTGGGCGTCACTGTGTGTCGGTCGCCGTGTTTGTGAGCGTCTGGTGGGGGGCAGGAGGCCCGCGGCTAACGGCTCCTACTGTTGTGTTGCAGGCGCCAGGTTGAGTGGGAGCCTGCCAGCAATTTGATTGAAGGGGTTTGTTTGACGCTTCAGAAGCAGCCTATCATATCCTTCCTGCCTCACCTTAGGTCTCTGATCAATGTGTGTGTCAATCTGGTGAGTAGCCCAGCGGCGGCCCCGTGAACCTTTGCTAAACCTCCCCTTTGCTGTTGACTTCTCTCTGGACTGAAGATGACAGTTCACTCCCATTCCTGTCATTTTACCTGTCCCCCTTACCCCTTGCAAGGGGACTTCGCAAGTGACACTAGAGATAGCAAGGTTCATTTTTGAAGTGGTGCATGGGGAGATACAGTGGCCTGTAGCGGTGGTCGAGCGATTTATTTCCGTCGCTTCCCACGCACCACTTTGAAGATCCACCTTTGCCAGACTGAGCTGAGAGTTGAGGGCTGCAAGTTGGAGAGTGGGGTGGTGGAGACTGCACACACCTGGGAGAGACGGGGAGCGGGTGGCACTGGGGATACCTACCGTCCCCAGTGGGGAAGGACCCCGACGGCTCTGTCAGAGGCCATCGGGTGCTGGCTAGTTAGAGGGTTTACGTGGGTGGATTCATGCCACTGTTTGCAATGTCCCTGGCTTGATCTAGTGCAGGTTTGCGCTGTACAATGTTCAGATCCCACTCTTAAAAGAATTTACGCTCCTATATTTATTACAAAAGAGATGTGATACAGACAGAGCCTGTCTGCTCATTCAGCGATAGGCTGTAGTGTTTCTGCAGCTGTTACACTGGGGGCAAACCCTCGATCTGATATCAGTGTAACTCCACCTGTTTGAACAACCATGCACACTGACACTCCATGTGGAAAAAATACAAATAAAGGAGCAAAGGCTGCACTAGTGTTTTTATTGTTATTGGGTTTTATAACATTTTCTTTTTAGAACATAAATGCTATATCTTTTTCTAGCAGTAACAGAAAACCTCCTGGGGTTCACCAGTGCTCTGAGGAGCTTTAAAAACAATGATCATCTGTTAAAATGCAATATCAGTTTTTGCCAGGCTCTTGTCCTTCAAGCCCACAGAGCACTCACTGCTGCAAGGGCAGGGAAGCTCCAGCTGTCAGAGTTCATAAGACTTCTCCCTTGTTCAAGCAGAGGTAGATACTTGGAGGCACTGCAAATGTGGGCCTTCAGACTAATGAGGGTTGCTGCATGGGGAAGGTTGCTACAGAATTAGCTCAAATACAAGTTTAGAATGGGCTTGCAGTTTGGCAAGCAGGCACGGCAGAGTGAATCACACCAGAAAGCTCTCCAAAGGGCCTGCAATAAGAATTAGCCAGTGCTCTAAAAATAGCAGAAAGCTCTGAAGTGCAGTCATCATGCTTACGTTCAGCTGGCTGGGAACATCAGGGAGAGCTACCAGGAAAAGATGTGCTCTGACTGTTTACTGAGTATTTCACCTTTAGCTGTCAGAACTGTGGCCCCTGTGAGCTGCGGGAGCACAGCATGCTGTATCATGTGTAGACCAGTTGCCTTAAAAAGCCCAAAAAGAGGTCAGCCAGGAAGGCAGGGAAATATCTAAATGATAATGCATGGTGATACAAAGAAAGGGCTCTGCCTCTTCCCCTTCTAAATTGGCCTCGGTTTTCTGGCAGAAAACTGGTTACTTCCTTTCTCCCCAGGTGGATTTGGAAAAATAGAGTGCATTCATCTCCAGGTAGCTTCTCCATGTTCCCGTCATCTAGATGCGTCTAGTCACGGAGAGAAACAGGCACATGCAGGCCTGTGATTTAATGCCTCCTGAGGGACACATCCAAAATGGTTCAAGTAACTTTCCCCTAGAAGTGCTATTTTCTTGTGTTGATATTTCAGGGACTTCCAGACAACCAGGTCACATGCAGGTGACCCTGCTTGAGACATCTGGGGTCAAGTGAGATGAATCACAGAGTTCCTAAGAACAGACTGTGCTTGAGAGGAATCTGAACATTGTGCAAAACCCGGCTTGGGTCAGACTTAGGACATTATTTTTCCAGCAGATCAGCAAGAGAAGGGAAAAGATGTCCAGTTTCAATGCAGACTTTTTGCTTTGATGACATATTTTTATTTTTTACAGTCGTTACATGACATATCCTCCAACTCTAACTGTTCCACTGGTCCAGTGCTGGTCATTCAGGGTTGGTACTGGGTACATTTGTAAATGTACCAGGTTACCTGTGCACTCCTCCCATCCTTGCTGGTTCCCTCTTCTCCCCTCCCTTTCCCTGCTAGAACTCCTCCTCACTGGCCCCAGCTCCTGCAAGGACCACTGGGGGGGCTGGTTCTCAGAGCCACCCCAACTCAGTGCTCAATGGAAGGCCCCTCCATTTCACTGGCGCTGGAGGATATGGCATGGATGAAACTGCAAGCAGTCAGTTGTGGTGATGTGCTCTGTTTGTATTGCAGGTGATGGGAGTGGTAGGACCCTCCAGTGTGGCTGACGGATTACCCCTTCTTCATCTCAGCCCTTATCTCTCGCCACCTCTGCCCTTCAGCACAGCTGTTGTCCGGCTTGTAGCATTGCAGATACAGGTGTGTCTGCCCTGGCCTGTGCCAGGCCTGTTATAGCTTCTGGTTGAGACACCAACTCATCGGTGCTCTGTTTTCTTTCTGCAAAAGCTGGGCAAAAACTGTGGAACATACACCAAAAAAATGAAAGAGAAGCAACATGTAAATTCTCCCTTCTTTTTGAAAGCTTGAACTGAGCTCAGAATTCACCTGTTGGGGCCAAGTCCACAGCAAGCATCCACCAGCTTAACACTGCCATTGAAGTCCAGGGAGTTCGGCTGATTGATGCTGTTTAAGGCTCCGACAAGCACATTAGGATTCTCTGCAGGATCTAAGGAGTTATCTAAGTTTCCTGCCATGGGGAGATGGGCCCTGGCCTGGGTCACATCCATGCAACCCTACCTCTTTTCCTGTGGGACCATGTGTGTAACCGAGTGGGGAGTTTGTGCTCTTCTGCTCTTACCTGAGCTGGTCACACAGTGTGCCAGCTCAAAAAAGCAGGGCTACTTGGCTTTTCAGCTGCTGGCTCAATAGCATCTTTGTTGTCCAGAGTAAAAAACCCCATCCTGGACTTCTTGGAGAATTCATCGCTATTCCTTTCTCATAGCAGTGCCATAACTATTACACAGTCTTTCTGCCTCTGTATCCCTTTCCATCCCCATTGGCATGAAATCAGACAGAATGGTGACCAATGAAGGGACAAATTTCCTTGTCTAGCTCCAACTTGCATTTTAAAATATGTGTTGGCACCTCCAGTTGAATACTTCAGCAGGTATTTCTGAGTAGTGGGGCGGCTTGAAAAAGGAGGGCTTATAGGGGCCAAAACACAGTGTTCTCCCTCAGAGCATGAGGCACAAAAGGACTTTTTGGTACCAACTGACATAGAAAGAGGACAGACTTCTTCCAGCTCTGAGGTAGTGGTTCCTTAATCAAAAGCAAAAAGAGGGCCACCTTCACCTTCTCTGAAATCTTTTACCTTTTTAAAAACCAGATACCAAAATAATAATTTTTTTTAAGTATCGGGAGTTTTTACTTTTATTATCCCTATTCACTCATTCTTTTCATGGGCTTTAAATGTGATAAAAATCAAACATGTCAGAAAAACACAAGTAGTCATATTCCTAATATTTCCAGCAGGATATGAAACCAAAGTACTTCACACCCCATCAGAAAACATCTTCTCCTGGAACTTCTCAGCCCAGATCTGCAAGCTTGAGGGGTTTTGAGGTTCAGTTGCACTTCACAGTTAAGTCTGTAGCAACTGGGAAGTTGCAAATGAGCAGAGTTCTACTGACAATCATTTGTATTACCTCCTCTGAAGACGAAAGACCTTTCAGTTTAGGCTTGACTATGCGTCAAGAAGTAAATGTGCCTTTTGTTTATATTTCAGGACTTCATTCTTTGTGTTAGGGAGGATGACAGGACATCACAAAGTGAGTCTGAACAAAAAAATGTGTTTAGGAATAACCTTCATGTTCGGACAGCAGAATATTTAGATCATGTCACTTGTGCAATTTCCTCTGTTTGTTTTTTTTTTTTATTCCCTGTAGTCTGGGTCAGATCCTGATGCCATTCACAGTAGTGCAGAGTTTAGGACTAACACTCAGCTGACTCCTGTGGGGCACATCTGATTTTGTTAACGGTATCTATGACTTAGGAGTCTGGGCTTCTTACCTCTTGGCAATGACAAGAGCAGGTGACACCTATGTTACTCTGTGAATTCATTTTAGTCCTGACTACGTGGTCTCAGGGCTTTTAATTCAATCAGGACATCAATGCTGATATTGTATTGTGTAAACAGGATGCCCAGGGGATCGTCATTCCCTGCAGTAACTTGTATGCCTGATCTGCTGATGAAATTGCTTAATCCTTTCTTATTATTACTGCACAGGCTTTGAAAGAAGATTTCCCCCTAAGCCAAGTCGTCTCCCCATTCACCAATCAGGAAAGAAGGGAAGGAATGCTTTTAAACCTACTGATTCCATTTGTGCTCACAGTAGGATCTGGAAGCAAAGGTCTGACTAATTTAACAAAATGAATTTTTCTCCCCCTTTTCTGACAACCAGTGTTTGCGCTTTCCCTGCTCTCTGATGATTTTTTTATTTTTATTTTTTAATTTGGTTTTCTGTCACTGGCAGTGTGTCAGCTAAGTGCCCTTTGGGTCCAAGACTGAAAAGAGCCCCACTGGGAGAAGTTGTTGTTGTTTCTTCTTTGTTTCAGCTGTGCTATGGTTCTTGAGTCAAGTCTTATACAAAGGTGCTCCTTCTTTTGAAACTGGAGTGCAGGGCAAGACAAATCTGTTGTAGCAGAAGCCACAGAGGGGAGCAGAGGTCACAGAAGTTGTGTGCCCCTGTGCACCACAGTCTGCCCGATCCATGCCACTTGTCTGGCACAAGTCCTGCTCTTTGCTTTCTTCTATAGAGGGTGGTTGCTGGCAAATCCCTAAATGAAAGCAAAGAGTAAAGGCAGAGAGGATTGTCAAAAGGAAATGAGATTATGAGACCATGAACAGAACGTTTCTTTGTGCTGTGTAGCTCTATGTTCGTGTGTGTTTGTGTTGGTGCTAAAATAAAACTTTGCCTTTGCTTGCAGGAAGAGAAGCAGCATAACAAGGTGTGGGGGACGGAGTTTTGGCTTAGGGGACATTTGAGATTGCACCCCATTTTGGAACTGAACCTTTTGGGTGTCTTTGATGGGATGTAACCTTATCTTTTTCTCTCTCTCCCCTCCCAATGCATCTCAGACAGCCCCTGGCTGGAGCAGCCTGAGGTCCTGCTGCTGCTCCAGACTGTTATCAATATCCTCCTGCCACCTCGCATCATCAGCACTTCCCGCAGCAAGAATTTTATGCTGGAGAGCTCCCCTGCCCATTGTTCCACTCCAGGGGACGCGGGGAAGGACCTGCGACGGGAAGGGCTCGCGGAGTCCACCAGCCAGGCTGCCTACCTGGGTGAGTGATGGCTTCTGCTGACCACTGAGAAGAGACAAAGTGGGGCATTCAGGACTGTAGATAGCACCAAAGAAAAGTCTCAGGCAGGAGCTAATTGAGGTCTTTAGGCAGGAGCTAATGGAGGTCTTTAGAGCTGCTTTAGGTCTTCTCCTGAACAAGGGAGCCAGGCCAGAGCATTAAGCCAGGAGTATCTCTGGAATATATTGCGACATGAGCTGTGTCTGCTCTACAGCTGAAAGGAAAGAAAAAATATTCAAATTGGACATGCAGCAGCAGTGCAAATTATCAGGGCTATATGGGGAGAGTTTTATCTCAAGGCTCTCACTCCTGCAAACAGTTTCTCTCTGATTTTGTGATGTCATTTACCCAAAGACTTATACTCAGATCTTTGTTAACCTATACCTGAGGTATGGGGTAACGCTGATGAAAAAAATGGCAATTCGCCACTGATTTAGCCACCCCACCTCCCATCCCAGCAAACCTGGATACAGATGTGTGATGGTTGAGATGTCCTGGCCATCCCATCAAGAAAGATGGAGTAATCAACCTTTACCAAGGAATTCCCAGGCCTCCCTGTTTGTTCCAGACCAGGGGAGGATGGGAAGGGGGAGATTCCTTGTCTCTCCTGTGAGCTAACTGTTGGTCACAGCCCACTTTAATACAGAGCATTGTTTTGTACTGCATCGCTGTTCATCACCTTTAGCAAAGCAGTGCTCTTGTGAATTACGGCCCTTGGTTTACTGGACTGTATTTTTGTTTAGATTACAGTTTGGCCATGACTCATGCAGCTGCACTGCTAGAAAGGTTCTTTTCATTACCCATAAACAACCTGGAGGTTATTGTGCTCACAGGGTGACTCGGTGCGTGGATATGCTTGATCAACATTTTTGAGGTTGTCTGATCAGCCCTGGCTGAATTCCCCTCCTGACCTGCTTTGAAAAGATTTGAATTCCAGAAAAAAGTACCCTGCAGGGAGGGAGAGGGAAAGCTAGAGCAAGAAAATACAGAGGAACTTAGGTGTGAAGTAGGAAAATTTATCTGGAAATGGGACTCTCAATCCTGATCCTGAGGCCTTTATTATAAGAAGGTTGTCCTCCCCTGCAGCATTTGGAGACTGATGGAAAAGACAGTTGTGACTCTGAGCTGTGTGGGTGTGCATGTGCATGTGGATGCATGCATGTGTAGGTTACGCCCACTCTGGCCCCTCCATGCCTCCCTCAGCTCTTGCAAGGGACACTGATAACCTCTCTGACTGCTGTTTGCTGGTGTGTGTTCCCCTGTAGCCCTGAAGGTGATCCTTGTTTGCTTTGAACGCCAACTGGACAGCCAGTGGTACTGGCTGAGCCTGCAAGTCAAAGAGATGGCGCTGCGGAAGGTGGGAGGGCTGGCCCTGTGGGATTTCCTCGACTTTATCGTACGAACACGGATCCCTATCTTTGTGCTCCTTCGTCCCTTCATCCAGTGCAAGGTAACAGTTGCTTTGGCTCCTGCTAGATGACTCGCTGAGGGCAAGATACCCTTTATTCCCCTGCTGAGAACAGAGAAATGGCACTCGTGGAAAAACTGGGTGTTTAGGTAGGGAGTGACTTTCCAGAAGTTAGCGGGCCTCTGAACCCTTTGAAACTGAGGCTTTTTCCTAGACAACGCTAAAGAGTGTGCCAATTATCCAGGAGCTCTCATCCATGAAGCCATGGAATATCACAGAATCATAGAGTAATAGAATGGTTTGGGTTGGATAGTATAGCTAGTCTTAGTTCCCCTGGATGGAAAGGTACTATCAGGCTCGACCAAGAGGGTTTGCATGTGGACTTAGTTTTGCAACAAAGACACTCAAAGAACTTGGAAATCATGTGGATGTTCTGAACCTAGAGGGGGTTGGCATGGTTGGCAGAAATCTTCCAGAAGTCTCTCTTCTGCGCAGAGCTGACAGCCAGGAAGAACCACCCCACTTTACATTTTTTGCGGAGGGTTCTGACAAGGCTCTTGCAAACGGACAGACAGTGGCTCGGCTGAGGTGGCCAGGACTTAAGCTAATCACAGCTCTTTCCTGCTTACCAGGTAGACTAGCACATGGTACTTCACCTTATTTAGGCTACCATGTCTCATCACTTGGACAGACTAAATCATACTGGAGGAAGGAGCTGTCTCACGTCTGAGGGCAGAGCTTAGCATACGGAAGCCCTCATCCCCATGTACCCATGTCAGTGAGGTTTTGGTATCTGTTCAGTCAAATATAAGGTCTTCCTTGAAAGACAGGCGGAAACCTCATAGCTGGAATCAAAACTTCATGCCTACAAAGAGGACAGTCTGTTGGCTGCAGGCTCATGCTGGTTTGGAGACCAGTCCCAGTTCCCTGGGCATCATTTCCCTGCACTGCTAACATTTCCCAATTTTGCAGCTGCTGGCCCAGCCGGCTGAGAACCATGAGGAGCTGACTGCCCGACAGCACATCGCCGACCAGCTGGAGCGACGGTTCATACCACGCCCACTCTGCAAGAGCTCCCTCATCGCCGAATTCAATAACGAGCTGAAGATCCTGAAGGAGGCAGTGCACAGCGGGTCTGGTAAGGAGGAGAGGGGAGGGCCAAGGGCCATGGGCCCAATCTGGCCAGCTGGCTCCACCCGTAAATTAACTGGGAGGCAGACCTGCCCGCTGCCTAGGAGTGGGGTGGGGTAATCCACCCGCACTCCAGCAGCCTGCCCCTGGATCAGGCCCTATGCCCAGCCCCGCCTTGCCACTGGACAGCCAACAGAAGTCCAGGTTAGTGGTGGAATGCACCTTGTTTTGCCCATTTTTTCCCACCAAGTCTGTGTCCCGTTTCCCAGCAGCCACCTCTTGGTGTCACAGCTGGCTTGTGGAGCCCCAACCACCGTGCAGCAACCTGCTGCCTCCATCTGTGTAAATCTGGAGCTGCTTGTGCAGAATCCTCTGTCTGTCTGTCAGCAGCAGATCTGTCTCCTTTCTTATAGTCTCTTTTTGATTTTCTCTACCGTTCACGGTGCACTGAATTCTCTCGCATGAGGGGACACTTTTCTCCTGCAAGTCATCCTTGTCCCCACGAGATGGCACCCAATGCTCACACACTGCAAGAGGTTTTATGTGCTTTGTTCTTAAGAAAGGAAAACACATCCAAAACAAAATGCCTCAGCCTTTTTTTTTCCCTTGGTAATAATTTGCCTTGTTCCTAAATGTTGAAGCTGATCTGGAAAATGTGGCACTGAGGCTGAGGGAGAAAACCAGACTGCATAAGACAAACAGACAGAGAGATGAGTTGAGCCAGGGCAGACGTGTCTGTTTTATCACCTCTGCCAACCCCTGCCCCATTAGTCCAGGCTGAATCAGGTGCCCAACGTGGCAGGAATTCTCAGGTGGCTATTGATTTCCAGTGCCATCACTGACTTGCGTTTGGTTTTCACACTCTTGTGCAGCTTACCAAGGGAAGACATCTGTCAGCACCGTGGGCACCTCCACCTCCGCATACCGCCTGAGCCTGGCCACCATGTCCCGCTCCAACACTGGCACGGGCACGGTCTGGGAGCAGGACAGCGAGCCCTCCCAGCAGGCCTCGCAGGACACGCTGAGCCGCACGGATGAGGAGGACGAAGAAAGTATGTGGCAACAGATTCAAGCTAAGCTCCCGACACTGAAGGGTGTTTTCTTGATGCCCAGAGGATGGCTGGGAGGGGAAGACAGTTGTCCCTGTCCTCATGTGAACAAAAGACCCATAGGGGCATGAGGCTAAGAAACTGGTGTGGTTGCTGCACAGTTCATGGTGTTAAAGCTTGAGTCATTACGATTTTTAGTGTGTGAGACCTGGGCTGACATGCAGTCCTCACCGTGCTGGCAAGGCATTTGGCAATCAGTCTTCTCCTTGACCTTAATCACAGCAGCAGTACAGGGCTGTGGCTGGCTCTGTAGTCAGGATCCTGTTCCTGCAGGATCTTGCTGCTTCCTGCTCATCCCTTCTGTCCAGATGCTCCGATGTGGAATATGTTGTCCTTGTGCTTCAGGGGATCCAGCTGTGGCTCTTTGCAGGGTGGAATGTCTGTGTGCTTGTGTCACTCGATTAACAAAGAGGAAATTAAGCCTTAAACCTACTGGCAACAAAAGCTTGATCTCCCTTCTGGGCAGCTGGCAGGTTCTGGGGCTGCCAGGCTTTCTGGTGCCAGTTTAGAAGGAATGGGATGGTGAATCTTTTGGGGACTAATTTGCAATGACGTGAATGTTGCTTTTTCATTTCAGCTGAGTTTCATGTTATTCTTGGAATTTTGCCTTCTGTCTGCTTCTGAGCTGTCCATCTGCTCTGAGAACCAGGGTAGAAAACTCTGCTCGTATGGCATCAGGGTTGGGCTTCCCCCTACTTTAGCAGGGATATGGTCTTCTGGTGCTGCAACGGCCAGTTGCCTCAATGCCCAAAACTCAGGTGCTTCACTTCTGTATTTGAGGACTGCTGACCATTCCGCAAAGACATTAAACAAAAGGGGCAAAAAATGGGCTTAAAAGAAGGGCCTGTGCAATTATGGCAGAATTAGCTTCTGGGAAAGAACAGTTAGCCTGTAACTTTCCAGGCTCAGCCCAACTTTATTTTAGCTGGGTCCATCACCAAACATTGCACAATCCACCCAGCATTGTACTGCTGACATGATGCTCAGATACTCGCTGTGGCAAACTCTGGCTTCAGCCTCAGATTAATGATGAGCTACTGCGTGGAATGGTGAATGCTACCTTCATATTTGCTTGCAGCAGTATTACTTCAGCCCTGCCTTGGCTTAATGCTGCCAGAAAATATTTCACTATATCAAAATTGGAAAAGGTCAAAAAGAACAGAGGAAATTACACAAAACTTCCTCTTGTTTTATTTGTTTGTTTGTAATTAGAAGTTGTTGTGGTAAAAACCACAACAGAGTCCTTTCTTCCTAGGTACTTTATATAATTTTAAACAGCGCTGAAAATGTCAAGCAGTCCTGATCACAGTCCAGCTGTCTGCATAATTCAGTTGCAGTATGATGTATTTGAGTCAATTTATCCAATTTTTTGGTGACATTTTAAAATGCATGTCCCAAAGGGTGTTAAAGGGTGTCAGCTCTGCATTTTGCGGTTATGTATTTTATCTTTTGTAACAGTGCTTTGCTATATCATAGCAGCAGATTATTTCACACCAGCAAAACATCCAGTTGCAATTTTTATGCCAGAAAACACAGCATATTAACAAACAATTTCTTAATCACAGGAATTAAGCCCTAGTGGAAGCTCAATTCCCCAAACACATTTTCCTGAAAGCCATATAAGCTGAAAGCACACGTAAATCCCTGCCCCATGTGTGCTGGGTTCCTCATCCTGCAGGATTTTATGCACATGCCATATGAACTGTGACTGTAAAACCTAATGGAACTATTCAAATCTGCAGGCTTAGGGTCTTCATAAGTGATTGCTGGGTACACCTTTGGCATCCTGTGAACTCCTGACAATTGTAAATATGTAGCTGGGGTTTGGGGTGGTTGTTTCCTCGCCTTTCCTGTGCTTGCTTTCTTTCTAGATGACTCCTTGAGCATGCCCAGTGTGGTAAGTGAACAAGAAGCATACCTTATGGGTGCCATTGGGAGGAGGCGGTTCTCCAGCCATCTCTCCAGCGTGTCTGCACCTCAGGCAGAGGTGGGCATGTTACCCAGCCAAAGGTAAAAACATGGGCTTTTCACTTTTCCCATTCATGAGAACAGAAATGGCGCAGGTATATGATGTGCGTGGGAGAGTAGAATCAGCGCCCAGCATAGTGATGCTAAATTTATTCATCCCGAAACAGTGCTGGACCAAGGCTGCAGGGTTAAAAATTATGATTTTCCAGGGTGATCTATGTTGTGTAAGGTCCATAAGAACAAGATGTCATCCATAGAAACCTTCCTCTTAAACAGTTTCAGAAACCCTCAGCACTATTGTTTTCCTCTGCTACTGCCATGGATAGCAAAAAGAAAACGTGATTTTGGGGTTATGCATTGAATCAGGGGACCGTACACAATCTGTGTAGGGAGTGGGGAGGAATCCTGAGTAGCTGGAACCAGGGCAGAGGCATCCTGTTTGATTTACTTCATTTTCTTCCGTGCAGTCTTTGTCCTTCCTAGAACAGTAACTAGCTCATCACAGAAACTGAATGTCAAGTTCAAAGATGGGATTTAATACTGTTTAAAACCAGAAATATACTTATTGATAGAAATAACTTGGAACGCCTTATTCCAGATTAACATGGAGTGGTGAGAAAGAGGTTGGAATTTGGGAAATGTACATCTTAAGGAGATGTAGAGAGAAGGTTTCCATTTAAATGTGATTTTTTTTCTAAGACATGTTTATTGTTTTATTTGTCTGCGACATAGTTATCCAAGGATATCTGACAATGGACAGATTAATTTATGTTATTTCCTTTGAACCCTTAAAGAATAAATTCTACGTTATCTTTTGACTAGCCTTGGAAAATCAAACAATATTGTTCCCTCCCCAGTCTTGCTTGGAATTAAAGAAATAACCTTGATACATAAAGGAAAAGTAACAGCTGTGGTACATACCAGCAGAGATAGGAGAAGGGATTTACAAGAGAGAAGTTACACTGATTTTATCTGTGAGTTTTCACAAAAGGGCTTACAGGAACTCATTTGACTTTGGAACTCAATTGATTCAGTCCCTTTGTTCCTTGAAAAATTAATATGCAAGACTGCATTTTCCCCAGTCTTTCACTACCATCTTCAATGCATAAACTTCATAAGAGTCACAGTTGACTGATAGCAATGTTTGCTTTGTGCAATCCCAAATCATGGTCATGCTGAGAAAATGACTTTAATTACAACAGAGCTTTGGGTTTTTTTAACTACATGGTATACCAGGAGAATCACTTTTCATCTGTGTAGGGA
>NW_010142603.1:0-2983 GCF_000699245.1 Pterocles gutturalis | reverse complement strand
AGTGAGCATAATCACAGTCCACAACGTCGTGCCCTTTTTAGTTATGGACGGTCTCTGGGCTTTCAGACTGCCTCACAAATGTAAACTAATTAATGTTAAGTAATATTATTATTGTTTTCCTGCTGGTAACCCAGCAGACTGCTTGCTTTCTTTCATGTTTTTCCTATGGGCTGAGAAGGCTGCTCCTGCCCGAATGGCTGAAGTATAGAAAAGCAACATGATTGTATACTCGTTTGCCAGGATCCATGCCAGCTGTTTACTCACAGTTTCATTGCACCATGAGACCTTGTTTTCCAGATGTTTGTCCGTAGAGTCGTACCAGATGGAGAGTGGTCTATAGCTTATGGGAGATAGATTAGCCTACCCTCAGGAAGAACTGGCTCACAGGGAAGGGGGAAGAAAAAAAGCGTTCTATGAAGCTGGAAGTAAATAGAACAGAAATAAATTAAAATGCTGCAGGAAAATGTCTTTGAAAACAGTTCACTGCCCTTATTTCTTGTGGAAACACATCCTAACAAACCTCTCAGCTCCCTGATGCTCAGCAGAAATGTAGAAGTCTCCATGTAGTGAAAATTCCCTCTAGAGACTGCTCCTGTTATCAGATGTTCTTTCGGCTCCTCTGAGTCATATATGTTCTGTTAAGCGTGCGAGACCAATTAATGTTACCGTCCTTTTTTTCCTTTTTTTATTACGTTGATATTTTTTTTCCCTTGAAAACAGAGACAATCGCATGCTTTTTTGCATTCTCTGTCCCTAAATTCTTAATCTCCCTGCCCCTCCTGCAGTGAACCTAATGTCCTCGATGACTCCCCGAGCCTGGCCACTGAGGGCAGCCTCTCTAGGTACAGTGTTAACACTACCTGTCTGTCGGTGTGTGTGCTGGGAAACGAGCCGTTTCCAACCTCCTCTGTCTCTTCCCCTCACCTTTTGTTGCTCTTTCCATCTCTGTCTCTTGTGGCTCATCGATATTCAGGCCTGCAAGTCAAAGGTGTAGCAACCCACCTTCAGTTTTCAGCTTTGATTGCCAACAACATTCAGGAGGCTAAGGGGAAGGGGAAAGAAAAAGCTGTTGCTGCAAGTGAACTAGCAGTCTGTCTGGCTAGCCGTGGGGTTTTCCCCTTGTTTAGCGATTGCTTGAAAGGCATGAGAAAGATTATCCACGAGGCATTAGCTGTAGCCTGTTATAAGCATTAGTCTGGAGGCTTATATAAAACAGAGACATCTGTTTTTCCATTCATCTCACAATGCTGTCACCACAAAAGACTTAATAACGATATCAAGCTGTGTTCTTTAACATTCACTAATAAAACTAATTATGGTAACTCTTGTGGAATATAGTTCTCTATGGGTGCTTTGCAGTAATTCTCATTATTTTTACAGTGTTTCCAGTTCTCAAATGACACTTTAGAAAGCCTGCAGGTGAACACCATTAATACATATTTAAAATTGCCCTGGCAGTGCCAGAGCTCAGGTGTAGCTGTTCCCCATTTCCTGTGGACAGGGGAGTTTGTGTGCAGACACTGTTATGGCCGTGCCTGTCAAATGGGTCAGAAGGGAGCTTAGAAGAGAGGTCTGCACCTTTAACAGCCAGCTCAGTCACATTAATCGTCCTTACTGTCCTGCTGCTGTGCTCGCACATCTCAACCCATCCTCACGAGGTCAGAGAGCTGTCACTAGTCCCAAGAGCATCTGTGTTTTCTTCCAGAAGAACGTGGCCCCTTGTGTCAGCAACACTGAGGGTAACACACTGGTTCATTACTTTACCACACCAGCTGAAGATGTGGATATGACGCGAGGTTGTGTGAATGGTTTTTATTTTGCTAGCTTGGTTTTAGATGTTAGTAGTGGCTTTTTGGGATGGGGACAGGCTGCTTTGTTTGTTTGTTCATTCTCAGCTGACAAATGGAGAGTTTATCATTGGCGGTGTCACCGAGATCATCCCATGATTCATGGTGTCCTTTGTGCACGTGAATCCTCCCTGGGCAGATTGGGCTCCAATTGGTGCTGCTGTAGGAGTAGCGTTAGGAAAAGACACTGGCTTGTTGGCAGAGGCAGGAATATTGTTATCGGGTTTTGTGATAAAGCAAAATGGATGGCACGGTCCTCTGTGTGTGTTTTGGGGTCTACAGAGGACAGAAGTCATTCAACTGAAGAAGTTAAGTGCCATCCCTTAAGCAAAGCTAAAAACTCACTACCGTTGAGGAGGATGACAAAGGAGAAGGTCTGTGTCTGAGTTAAAGGCATGATGACCTGCTAACAGGTTACATCAGTGCTGAATTTGAAATGCTTTGATCTTATGGTGGTGAGGCAGAGGAATATGAGGCAGCTAAGGCAATAGATGAGTTCAAATGCAATAATTTATTTAGAACCCTGAAATGTAATCAGCTGTACCGTGGGTTCCTACTAATTTCTGTCACACGAATTTTCTCTAGGAACCAGGACGCTGGTTCCTCCACCCTGCTCTATGGGACAGAGTTTTCCTTAGGTTCACAGACGTACTTGAGAGTCAGTTCTGTTGAAGTTCATTATTCTTTTCAAGGAGCGGGCACTAGCATCTGAAAGAGGGGCATCAGGGCTCCAAAGCCTTAGAAAGAATGAAGATGGGGAAATACTGCAAATTTTTACAAAAAGGCCGGGTTAAAGTTCTGTGAGGAAGAAAAGATGTTTCAACTAAATTGTTAAAGGTGCAAATTGGATTCTCCCTCCGATGGATAGAAGTACTAAAGCAGATGTTGTAGGAGCTTATTGTGCTGTGGGGATCATAGGACAGAATTAATGTGGTTTTATATTACACAGAATCACAGAACGGTTTGGGTTGGAAGGGACCTTAGAGATCATTGAGTTCCAACCACCCTGCCATGGGCAGGGACACCTCCCACTACACCAGGTTGTTCAAAGCCTCATCCAGCCTGGCCTTGAACCCCTCCAGGGATGGGACATTCCTCGAAATAACGCAACCCAGCTGATGCCATCTTCCTCATCC
>NW_010142602.1:0-7375 GCF_000699245.1 Pterocles gutturalis | reverse complement strand
GGGGGGACCGGCCGGGGGGCCGTGGGCTTTGACAGTGGGATTTGCTCCGTTTTCCCCTGGGGTCTGCTCCTCCTCGATGCGATCCAACCCATCCCAGTGGGATCTGAGCGTTCTTGATGGGATCTCCCCCCACCCCAATGGGATCTGGCTTTTCCCAATGGTATCTCTCTCATGCTGGTGGGATCAGAGCTTTCTCAATGGGATCTGCCTGCTTCTGGTGGGGTTCCCAGTCCAGGCAGTTTGGGGAGGACAAACTTCCCAGTGGGCTGGGAAGCACTAGAGCAGCTCATGTCTAGCAGGCATGTGGCAGGTGACAGCTGTGATGCGGTGGCCATCTGTGCTTATGGATGGGTGTTCTTGGGGACGCAGGACTGGGGCTCAGCCCTTGCTGTAGGCTGCAGGCAGGACCTGACTTTCCTGCGAGAGGAAGGTGCTTGTGCTGGCTTCACATAATGAGTGAGAACAGCAAGTGGGTGTTTGGGTTTAAAACCAGGTGTCTGTTGGTGGCCAGTTTAAGCAGCATGAGGATGGCAGGATGAAAGCTGGGTGTCAAACAGGTCTTGAGGAGCCGCGCTTGCCCTGGGGCAAAAGGCGAGTCACATTTTTGTGCACATGCAGGGTGATGGGCAGCGGGGCTGTCACAGCAGCCACACAAAACAGCCCGGGCTCACTTTAATCTTTGGCACTGCTCATCTTGGGCTGTTTCCCTTTCCTCCTCCCTTCTGTGATTTTTTTCCCCACTTTTCTCTTCCTCCCCGTCATTTGCAGGGGCTCTGGTGTTATGCTGTCTCGCTGTCTTTACCCTGATGGATGCTGGCACTTGCCTGCAGCACCACATTGATGGGTCCTCTGGGAGCCCAGAGCTGCTGCAGCTCAGGTGCTTCTTGCCATCAGCTCAGTCCAGAATCCTGGATCTGAACGCTGAGGAGCTCTGAGATGTCCAGGACCCACTGCAAGAGTGCAGGGCTGTCTTCTGCCCACCCTTTGTACTGAGCCACGCATTATCCCCTTGCCAGCTTCTCTCCTTTCACGGACTTTTGTCTTCCTCACATTGTTCCTGCTGCAAGAATTTCTGGTGTGCTCCCAGATGCTCCAGTTCTGGTTGCAACAGCCTAGTGGGAGAGCAGCTGCAGAGGCAGAAGAACATCCCTGCATACATGACCTTTTCCTACCTCTGCACACTGCTGGCGTGTGGCTTGGTACCTGTATTTTTGTTACTAGCTGTGGCTGTGTCCTTCGTGCAGCCGTGGAAGCAGCGTAGCAGCCCGTAGGGGAGGAAGCGGAGCAGAAGGAGCCAAAGCAGGTGTTGCAGGCTGCTTGTGTGTGCTTTATAAGCGTGGTGGGTAGGAGGACTCGGCGCGTTGCTTTAGTTCACCTCTGATGCGCTGCCTGGTGCTCTGAGTCACGTAAGCATCCCAGGACAGGCTCATGTAATGATGCTCATCAGCTACAGGGTTCAGCCTCAGGCAGCGACAGCTTCTTTCCATGCCCCTGTGAGCACTACCTTCCAAAATCTCCGTGTGGCCAGAGAGATCCCAGGCGTACTCTGCCTCCAAAGAGCTGGGGACATGGCAGTGCCGGGCACCAGCTTCGTTGCAGCCTGGTCTGCTTCACCCCATGGTTTTCCCCCCAAGGAAAGCACAAGCAGAATAATATCTTTAATGTAATGTGAGGGAGGACTGTGAGAAAGATGTGCATGGGGCTGCGGAGCACCCTGCAAAGCAGGTTCTAGGGATGCCACCGTAAAGATGTCCCTGGTTGGGGCTGAGCTTGTCTTGTTTCACCTCTTGACTTTGCAAGGGGCTTGTGCTAAAATGACAAAAGATGCTCTCGCATCTGGATAAGGATGCTGGGAGGTGTACAGGGTGTAGCGCTCTGGGTACGTTTGCTTGTGCCCTTTTTATTTCAGCCCAGCTTAAAAGCCTCTTCCTCTTCTACACACATGGCTGCTCAGCTCTGCCCGTGACAGTTCCCATGCTGGGAAGGTCGTGGACACTGTTATTCATGCGGTGGAGCTGGGACAGGAATGGCAGTGGGGTTCCTGCCCCTCTTGGGTCTAAGCAGCAGTGTGCTGGGCTGCTCTCCTGTCCTGCCTCAGTGGTGTCCAGAGTCCCCAGGGGCTGCAAGGAGGGGATGTGTTTATGGCCAGAGGTTTTTGGTTTGTTGACTGGCAGGAAACACGCCCACTATGAACCCTTTAGTGTCGCAATGGTTTGATAAGCTGAAGGACGCTGAAGTGGTTTATCATTGTTATCTGATTAGGAGGTGAAAGGCTGGATGATATTTTAATGGAGATGCTGAACTGCTGCTGTTGGAGACCATATAAAATACACTGGTGGAGTGTTTTACAAGCTGCTGTAGTGTTTTACTAAGGTGGTTTGAAATGCTGTAGTAACTTGCTGTGACCTTTGTTGTCCTCCAGAATAAATACTATACATTGATGGAGGCCACGTGCTCTCGGCATTTCGCAAGCAGTTCCAGCTGTGGTTTTCAGTGTGCTGCAAGCCTGCGTGTCCAGCAGCTCTCCCTGGGAGGAATTGCTTAATAAAGTGGGGAGCAGTAAACAGGCTGATGTGGCAGAAGCTGGGTGATAATACAAAAGAAAAACTTCCCTCTGCAGGAGTGCCCTGACCATGTCAGTGCCCAGACTTGCCACGTGTGCCGGCTGAGCTCCGGCCAAGTTTCTTGCTCGCTTTGCCACATCCAGGATGGTTTTGGCAGTGAGGTGGCAAAGTAGAAACCGACACTGGGGACAAATTTCCAGGGTAGCAAAGAGGTTTCAGCCTGAAATAAGGATTGCCGGGAGCTGCTTTGTGCTTTCCAGGGGTGGGTTCTGTGGAGTGGACCCGATTTTGCTGCGAGGAGTTGGGCTTGTGGAGGGGAGATGTTGTGAGTCAGCAGCGGGGAGGTGGGGGGGCAGCAGGACTGACCCGCTGCCCATCTGAGTCATCTTCTCTGCTTTATCCAGAAGAGGGGAAAGACAGGGAGAGGTGGAGGCTCCCACCCTTCCTGCGGTGCATTTCCTGGAGCCGGAGGAGCTGGAGAAAAGGTCATGAAGCAAAAGCCGCAAATATGAAGATTCATGGAGGTATGTGCTCCCTCCTGCCTACTCCTGCGGTGACTGTCAGCGGCTCCACACTGACTTTCTGGGGGTCCTGCTGCCCAGACCCCTTATTGGTGGCCTCCTTAAGCTACTTCCAGCTGAGCTGACATCTCTTCCCTAGCTGTGGCTTGGCCAGAACCTGAAGACAAACAGCGCACACCTGGCTGCTGTGTTGCTCTCTCCTTGTTTTCTGACCTTTCGCTTGGCTAAATAAAAACATCCAACGAATTGGAAGCATCACCCTGATCTTTCATGATGTTTTCTGCAAGCACGGCTGGAAGGCGTGTTCCCAAACCACTTGCATTTGAGGCTGGGGGGCAGGAGGAAGAGGGCAGTCAGCCTTGGGCTCCCTGATTCAAAAGGAAATTGTTCAGCCCAGCGTTCGGTCTTTGCTGTACCACTGGCACCTCTGCTCACCTTTCCCAGGAACGAGTGTCTCTTTGCAGAGAGCCCCCGTGCAGGAGGCTGCAGGGTGCATGGTGTGGAGATCCAGAGTGCTCTACGGAGCATGGAGAGGAGGGGAAGCTCCTCCACTGTAAAAAGCATAAGGGTCTGAGAAGACAACTGAAATGTTTGTGCAGCCTTGAGACATGTCCTCTAGGGTCAGAAAATGTAACTGCCTGATCTTGCTGTCAGTGTCAGGCAGGTGATGCTTCGTGGCCAAGCAGCTTGTTCTGAGATTGCTGAGACCGCAGGAGGCCAGGGATCTGGGCCCCGTGCTCCTTTTCTCATCAATCATCCATTTGCTCAAGCAAAGTTGAGTTTGTAAAATAAAATGAAAATCAGTTATGAAAAAATCAGCTATGCTTATGTTGTGAGCGTATATCAATGGCTTCGTCCCACGCTTTCTTTTAATCTTAAGTTGCATTTTGCATGAAGAAGGGTTTCCCATTCAGATCTCCTTTGACCTCTCTCTGCTTTTTGCAGATGACCCACAGGACCCTGCAGAAGAAATGGCTCTGACCAGCCTGTCCCCCAATGGGAACTACGAAGAAGCTGCTGGAGACACGGGCACCTAGAGCTGCAGGGCACCCAGCACAGTCCCTGTTGCGGGTCTGCCTGTTGCATTGGAGCAGTGGGAGGAGGAGCTGGTGCATGCCCAGTCACCTTCTCCTCCGAGGACCCACCACTCTGCGGAGAAGCTGCTCGGCTTCATTCGCTGGGGTCTTCTGTAGCTGCTGCCAGCCTCTGAGGTCCGTGCCAGCGCCGTTCCCTGCTGCGCTCTGCTGCCCGGGGTTGCCTGGAGCTGCCGATGGACACTGGGCTTCTGAGAAGCTCTTTGGAGATGCATCCCATGTCCTGGGCGAGATGACGTGGGGACTTTGTGAAATGCAGCCACCTGCCTGAAGAATGAGGAATGCTTTCTGATTCTGAGCAAAGGTCCCTGCTGAGGTTGCCAGGGCTGGCCTCCCTGGCAAACAGATTCCATTGCCTTGTTTTCCTGCTGTATTGCTGCTTTGAAGTTCTCATCCTCACTCTGATCAGGCAAAAAAAAAATGCAAATAACACGGTGACATGGAGACTGCAGTGGGACTAACTATGAGGTCTCAGATCTACCAGCTACTGAAAAGGCTTGAATTTAACTGTGTAATATGAAAAATGCAGTAACAGCCCACTGTGGGTAGCAAGAATAACACAAAAGATACTGAGAGCAATGGCAGCTGGAGCAGAGTGGTTCGGGAACAGGATCCCTCCCTCTGGCTTGTCCGGATGCTCGCAGACTGACTGAGGGGCTGCCTGGGCTGGAGGGGTGGCAGATGGACACTAAGGCATGGCTGATGCCAGGTGGGGTTACAGGAGAGGCCCATCTTACCTGGGACATCTCCACAGCCATGTGTTGGCAGGTCTCGGAGGCAGCCTGTGGCACAACAAGATGTGGCTGCTTCGTAAATAAATATAAAAATAATCTGTTTAAATAGGTTCAAATGCCTGTTGCCTATGGGGCAACACAATTAATTACAAATCCTTGGTTTATGAGAAATATTATTTTAGTGGTAGGAATACCTTTTTTATTTTTACTTGAATGCAACATAAACCAGGTCTTTTATTTTTAACACAAGCTGGGTTTTGTTTGGGACTGGCTGTCCTTTTAGACTTTCAGCCCAGAAACGTCAGCCCATCATGTCCTGCCTACCTCTGCTCTGGGTTAGCTGCTGAATCATGGCAGTACATCCTCTGTGCATGTCTGTCCTTTCTCTCACTCATTTTTTTCCCAGAGCAGCTGAAGTGTCTGCAGTCCTGCCAGCTCCTGCAGCACTCTCTCCCAGCAATGTGCCTTCAGCATCTCTCTATTTCTTACCTGGACCAGGGGATGGGTTTTTTTACCCAGCACTGACCATGATTGTCAAAATTTTTCAACAAACCATTTTTCCGTGCCTCAGTTTCCCCACCAGGAGGATGGGGACAGCAATGCCTACTTACCTTGCTGGGGTTATGATGGTAACGCAGGAGTGGAGCATAGCAGCTCTCGGGTTTACTGTCAGTCCCTTTTGTGATGGTGCTTTGCCCTTTTGGCTGGGAGAGAGTGTCTGAGGGCGTCCAGGGCTTGCTGGCAGGGTTGAGAGGGAGCAGTGGGAATGTTTCAAGGTGTGCTCGGCAAACCTGTGCATTATCATGCTGCTTGCTGGAATGCGTTGGGATAGTTAGGCTTGGTGTGCCATAGGAAAGCTTCACCATTCTGTGCTGTAGCTGCCCCGTAAGGAGGTGGGAGGGAGGGGGTGGGTGGATGCCACGTCCATGCGAGCAGCATTTGGGGAAGCGGTGTCACAGGTGGAAAATTGTATTGAGTGCATCCTAGTGAGATGAAGGCATCCTCCTGCTCTGTCCCTGGAACCAGCACGTAGGTCTGCTGTGCGATGGATTCCCTCTGCTCGTCTTCACAGCAGAGCCCAGCTCGCTGAGCAGTTACGTACTTTCCCAATAAAGCCCTTGGTTGGGTGAGTCCAGTAGGACTTGGCGGTATGATCAGGTGAACCTTTATTTTCTTGCAGTATTTGGCCTTTGTTGCCTGGAATGTACCAAAGAGGTGACCCAAGAGTACAGAGTTGCAGTTAAACCTGTCTTAGTGCTACAAATCCAATGGATTTATCTACCAGTAATTTATAAGTAAATAATACGAGTTTACCCTTGCAGTGAGACTTTTGTGGAAGCAGATGAACTGCCTGGGGTTTAGGAGGTGTGAGTGAAAATACATTTGACCAAAAGTATTGTTTTCCTTTGGCTGAGGAATAGAAGTTACTTGAATTATTTTATTTTTCTTTCACTAGCGTGCAGCAGTTTAACATGTTTAATTGATTTAGTAATTTAGGAGCGCTGTTATGTATTTGCTGTAAAGAATAAAGGCATTTAGTTTCTGAATTGGAACATGCTTCCGTTTGGTTTTTTGTTTACCATGGTGTTATCCTTAAAATAACATTATGCATGGTTGAGCTGATGTTTCTCTCGATTTAGATAAAAGGTATATTGGGAGGGAAGTGGCCCCAGTATATGGTATCCATAAGATCAGCAGAATCGGTCTGTGTGCAGCTCAGGTAAGGCTGCTCACCTGTGGGCAGTGGGGAAGGATGGAGACCTCGGTTGTCTGAGAAGGGTTGACCCTCTTGGCACGATGGGTACAGCTCTGATAACTTTCATTAAGAATGTTCACTAACTGAGGCCATTAGGTCTCAAGTCCTTCAGAAAGTATGTTTTCCTATTTGTCAAAACCAGGTAGAAATCAATGCTGCTGAAGTCTGGATGCTTTGGTCTCTTGTTGTGCAGCACCATTGCTGTCGAACTGCATTTTCCTTGCTGCAAATCCACAAACCTCAATTTCCCATCTGTGTTCTGGAACCAAAACGACTCCATGCTCCTCCACACCTGGGACACCTTCAGGTACACACGGGCCCGAGATCTGGGCGCTGCCCTGTGTCTGCAAAGTGATGGATGGGGAAAATGATTCGATGGGGGGCTGCCAGAGGCATCTGTATGTGTGCTGCCCTTAAGGGAGAAACTGATGCGGGGGAGGCCTTTCCCCACGGTTACAAGGCCCATGGGAGGCGGCCTGCGGAGGGAGCAGCCGCCTGGGAACAGCACAAACGCGGCGTTCCTAGGGTCACCCGTGGGGATCCACAGCCCTTGGCCCCGCAGCCCCCCCGGCACCACCAGGCAGTGGACTGCGGGCAGGGGTGGGCTGTTTCTGAGGCCAAGCCTGAGGCGGCCGCGCCGTGGGGCCGGTGACAGACGCTGAGGGGAACAGCGGAACGTGCGAGGCCCCCCGGCACAGGGCTGTCC
>NW_010142601.1:0-3807 GCF_000699245.1 Pterocles gutturalis | reverse complement strand
TTATATATATATATAAATATATAAATAACATGTATATAAGCAGTTATATATAATGTCATGTATGATCATGTTATAATAGCACCGCTGACAGGAAGCTGTTGCATTGTTATGATTAACATGTATACAGCTGTTGTGTTTCATGCTTAGAAATGTCCACTGATGAGTTTGTGCCAGTTGTTGGCATCCCTGTAGCCTACAGCAAAATCGTTGGAAAGATGTTCTTCCAAAATAACTGACCTTCGCAGTGTACTGTTACTACATACAGGAGATTTTTATAAAGTGAAGTAAAAACACATAGATTTGCAAAAAATCTGTATGTTAGCAACTTACAATTAGGAATTGTTATAATCATGTGATAGTTTCAGTGTCATTTAGCAGCTGCAAGTTGCTTGTTGTCTATGTCAGTGGTTTTAGTCTAGTTGCTACTGGGAGAGGATATGTGCGCGTCCAGAGACCTATTAGTATTAAGACTTCTGTTAGCACATAGTCTCAATTAGGATTGCTAACCTGTAATCAGTTTCACAAATATTAATTGCTTAAAATGAACTGTACTAATTGCCATTTGCATGTGCATGTGCATATACATACATCCCCTTAAGGTAGTACAAGAAGTAGCTTTGGAGAAAAAAGGAGTCAGCCTGAGGGTGGATAGGTCCTCAACTAGGATATGGTCAGCTTTCAAGCTCCAGCTTGAGGTGGTACAGAGCCAGCAAAATGAATGTCGGACTGGGCCAGTCTGGATGTCAGGTTTTGGGAGAAGACGGCAACTATTAATTATGTGCTTGCTGAGATTTGGCAAAGTGAGGAGTGGATGGGTACTGTGCTTGTACATCTGACTGAGCATGGGGAAATCAGGAGGTGACAACTAGGGTACCATACGTGGCTGAGGGATGCATTCAAAATTATAATATCTGCATTCCCCCCCCCCCCCCCCTTTTTTTTTTTGAAATTTTGTTTAGTTTTTGGTTGCTCTTCAAAGTAAAATTTAAACCCTGATCCCAACAGAGAGATTGAGGCAAAATTACCATCTTCCCTGGCATTCTCTGCAGGTAGGGTCGAGCTTTGCTGGTGGGGTAGGACAGAGAATCCAAGCACAGACAGTGCCTGTTCGTGTTGAGGGGATTAGTTTCCAAGGATATCTATCTGGCGCTTTTTACAGGCACAAAACAAACTTAACTCTTCTCATGCCCATTTACATGCACACATGAATTAGACCTCTAGGAATTAATTTGGTTAAAGAATTGAGAAACGCACCAAATATTTTCTATTTTTTTAAGAGGGTATTGCTGCCAGTTACATGCATTCAGCTCTCACTGTAGCTTAACTTTGCTGTTTTTTTTTTTACTTTTTGTATTGAGTTTTGTCCTTTTTTAATATAAGAGCTCCTGTAGTTTTATGTGGTTAATATAGTTTACTTTTTAATATGTTGACTTTTAACCTGAAATAACGTAATCTGGAAGGCACAGATAAAAGGCAGGCTTGAGGATTATTCTAATGAGGAACACATCCTCCTTCCTATCCCATTTCTTAAAAATGAAAGTAAAGAACAGAAGCAGGTACATTTTTAATAACACTGCATGGTGTTTGCAAGACAGATTGTGTGTCATTCTGGGAAAGGTATTCAAGATTTCTTTTATTTCCATTTTGACTACTACTGTTTTTTTGGTGTTATAACTCATTAACAGTGCTCATTTATATTTGTAGGAATCTCTTTATATTAAAAAGCCCAAACACGCTTGGCGCTGATACTTCTGCTTATATCAATAGCTTACATAACCAGTTAATTTAAATGAGCCGATTAGTTTAAAAGTAGTGTCTGACAGTGTATCGTAAAAAATCATCCAGCTTCATTCTCACAGGATTTTATGTGCTTGGAAAAAAAACGAGTCAAGCTGAAAGGATGGCCCTAAATGCAATGCTAGAGTGGAAGGAAAGAACCTGTTTATTACATACAGTTCAAATTTGCTAAAGCATCAACATACTGATTACTCTCACTGCTGTTGAACGAAATCAACTTTTCCGGGAGACCACCATCGTGTCTTTACTACCTGGCCTCGTAATGCTGGGTAGAGGCTAGGTAAGAAGCAGAGTGTAGCTTAGGCCCTGATGGGCAGTTTACAAGAAGGAGGAGGAAGAGTGGGAGTTAGGTACCTCAGAAGCTAGGCTCCACTGGTTTTAACCTGCTGACCATTAAGTAGCCAACGAAAATTTTTCTGGAATTTTCTGAACTCTATTCTTTTTTCTTGGCTAAGATGACATGCCTTCAAAATGCTTATTCCCATGCATTTCTTCAGTGTTATGATGGTAATATATTTGGTGTGTGGGTATTTTCTGATATATTAGTGTTACTTCGTGGTTACAGCAATGGCTTTTTTTTGTGTGTCTGGTTTTTCTAGTGTTTTAGATGTTTGTGTGCATATGTGCTCACTACTGGATTTTAAATTTTGCTTAGCGTAAGCAGTATATTCTTCATGATATCTGTTACATTACCAACAGCATATATTTTGGGTTAAAACAACACTTGAAACGTGGAAGGGTTCTGTGATCTCTAATGGCAACATGTTAAATGCAATTATACATTGTCAATTTGATCATACTCAGTGAATGGTGGCTTTGTAGATGAGGTCTGTTGTGAGTAGCAGGTGTTTATGTATGTGGAGTCCCTTGTGAAAGAAATAAATTTAATTGCCTTTTACTAAAGATGTATAGTGACCTGTATCCTGTACGTATTTAAAGAGTGTTCAGATAATTACAGTGAATACTTTTGTAGTTGTTTGCTCCTGTGTTCATATTGGTGTGAGATTATTTTGAAGTACATTTTTCCTTTTTTTTAAAGTAAATTTGAATATATATCTGTTGAAAGAAAAAAAGCTGTTTCCTTAACATGTTTACAAGGCAATTGATAAGGCACTCTTTTCCACAGGTGCCTGCCATCTTAAAGAACTACTATGAAGATTTTATTAATGACTGGTTTTGAAGAATTTTAAAGATAGAAACACACTGTCAATTTATTTTGTTACTAGTTTATTGAAAAGTGTGAATGTCAAACTCAACTAAAGTACAATCCCATTTTCCATCATATTATGAATTAGGATAGCAAAGTACCAAATTATGAAAAAAGTTTTATCTCCCTTTTGGTGGTCGCTTTAGAGTTAGAAGCAGTGATTGCTTCAATTTTTTAATCTTCTGTTAATCTGTAAGTTAGTTTCTTGGCTAACAGAGTTGGGTTTAGGGTATTAGATTGCCTCTCAACAAGCCTCTGTTGGGTTTTTCCTACCACCCCCTCCCCCCCCCAAAAAAAAAAAAAAAAAAAAAACCGAAAAAAACCAAACTGAAAACCTATTGGAGTTTCCAGTGAAGTTTAAGAGATTAAATTTTAGAGGATATTTTCTGCGTTTCATAGTTTTTCTTTCTGACAGCTCCACGATACTCTGGTAACTCCAGCAAGGACAGAGTTGATGATACGTTTGTGTTCTGAACATTCAACAAATCCTGTTATAGCTATGGCCTGATATTGCAAAAACATATTTGGCATGTGCAGGAGACTTCTAGGATCAGGCCTTATATGATGGCAGCACAGATTCTTGACTGATTAAGTAAACATTTCTGAGCCTTTTTTAAAGTGATGGATGATGTGCGTGATTTTAGCTTTAGTCCTGACACTCAGTGTTCCTGCAATTAAACTGAGATTGTGGTGTCCCCATAAGTCATCTTTTTTGTTTTGGCATAACTTCCATGATCTATTTTGAATACCATTCTTATCTGAATCCTCACAGTGTTTTAAATAGAATCATAGAATCATTAAGG
>NW_010142600.1:6026-9279 GCF_000699245.1 Pterocles gutturalis | reverse complement strand
GGAACTAGAAAATCCTTTTCCCCCAAAAGACACAAACATATAAGCAGTTAAAGTGAATTACTGACCTCTGAGCTGCAAATGAACCCAACGTTACTGATTAGGGTTTTTAGGCAGAGATAATGATTTTTTTTATTGGAGGCCTTCATTCCGAACAAGCCTCACGGAACGCGGTCTGTAGGCAGCGGCTGCCTGTGCCGGTTAATGGTAATCCATATTTATAAAACTATAGTCCATCAAAGTGATATGAATATTTTAAAAGCCATGGACAAATCAAATTGTCTCTGTCAAATTGCACGCTCTCCCCATTGAATATATTTCTTGATTCTTCTTCGTACAAGAACCAACGGGTTCCCTGCTCCAGCTGAACGCTGCCTGCCTAATTTTTGCTTCTGTAAACAGGCGAGTCGCTGCTGTTTTAAAGAACTCAATGAGCTGTGGAGATTGACATTTAAGCCATAAAATTGTACTTTATTTGATGAAGTTAACAAATAATGTATGAAGTGGATTTATCTGATGTCTCTGCAAGAACTAGTTGGTTCATCCTTATAGAAACAAATTGACTGTTTTTAAAGGACTTTTCAGAGATGCGAGGAGGGAGAGGCAGGGTTCTCGGGAGGAACACGACGGGAGGAGAGCTTGGGGGAGCCGGGCGCTGGCAGAGGCTGCACCATGCGGTGCCAGCGCTGCTGCGGAGAGGAGCAAACCCAGACAAGGGAGAAAGGACAACGATGGGGTTGTAATTCCTGGTGGATATCCATCAGCCTTCTCTCATCCTCCCTATGGCCCAGACCTCCTACAACATCGGGAGGCCTGAGTTCTCCTGGCCATGGGGGAGCATTGCAAGGTGTCCCCCTGCAAGCTCCGAGCAGCTCCAGGAGCCGGGTGCGGGTCTCAGAGCAGCTCCTGTTCCTGCCAGAACTCTGCTTGGAAACTTCCATTCTGTCACATGGATGTTTCAGCCCACGTCAGCTCCAGTACAGACGGCTGTGCTCTATTCCTCATCCTGCAGCTGTATAAAGAACATGCACAGCGCTTCTTGGGACTTGGACTTGCTGGTCTGGTTTTCAGATGCTGCTGGATCATAAACACTGAAAAGCTTGGAAACATTTCTAAACCAGCCATTTCCCTTTGCCAACAGCAGCGGCACCCTCGCTGATCCGTGGGCTGGATGCATCCCCTCTGCACGGCACTTGCAGGCAACCAAAAGCCTTTGAGGGCTGGGGCTGGCCGTGAGCGAGAGGTGGGGAAGGTGCTCCCCAGCCCCATGGAGGTGCATCGGGACAGCAGCGGCAGGCGCAAACCGCGCCGCAGAGTGCACGGTGACACCACGCGGGGAGCAGCGAGGCAGAGCGGGAGCGCACGAGCGGGGACACGGCGACGGGATCCTGGTGTGGTCGCATTGCGAGTGTCATCGCAGGAAATAAAATGCCGGCGTCGAGGCAGCCTCACCTCTTCTGTCGGAATTTAACCGCAGAAAGTTTTGCCACATTGATCTTGTGATGTCAGAGAGACTGGCTGATAGCGCAGAGACAGCCGAGACAGCGCTGGGGTCGGCAGACAAATAAATTTGAGAATCATCTGCATAGAAATGGAAAGCTACTCCATGCTGATGGATAATATAACCCGGTGGCAGCATATAAACACAAAATAACAACGGGCCCAATATAGAGCCCTGGGGAACCTTGGAAACAACTTCGCTAATGGAAGATGAAAAATCACCCATCGAAACCAAATGCTGTCTGTTTGATAAATAAGATTTGAACCGACTGAGAGCAGCATCAGATAAGCCAAGCGAGCGTCTCCAGTGGCGATCCAAGGAGACACCTCCAATGGCAGCATCAAGTGACAAAGGGCTGACGGTGTGAGACCAGGTCCCGAATTAGGGCTGAACGATGGATCCGTTGGGGTCCCTCTTGCTGAACCCGGCTGTCCCTGTGACGTTTGGCCACTCACATCACCGGCCTGGCCGAGCCGCGGGACGGGAGCCCAGCGGGGGTGGCACTGAGGGGGCAGAGAGCGACCGGGAGGAAATTCGCCTGCTGAGAAAGACAAACTTTCCCTTGTCGTGGCACCTCTGCTTTCCTGCAGTTTGGCCATTCCTGGGTTATCGGTAGAAGTGTGGTGCTGGGTCGGGGATCTCTCCTTGGCTCATTTCTCCGTCGAATTTGAAATTGTTCTTTCCTCCAGACCCGCCTCCGTACCACGCCCCATCCTGCACTTCACGCCTGGCGTGGCTTCAGGGTCACATCTAGTGTTTGCTGTAAAAACCCAAGAATCATGGGATGAGCCAAGCCCTCGGTGTTTTCCATCGCCACCGCCATGGCCCCAGCCCAGCGAGGGTGACTGCTTGTAAACAATTACATTGTTTGAAAATATATTAATAATTCTGTCAGGTGCATTAACATTGCCCGTTGGTTTCTAACCATTTGACACCTTTTTAGCTGAAAGAAATCCTTATTAGTTCTCATTTTGATGGCTTTTCCTGGAATACCTATAAATTATGTTTATTTTACATAATTCCTTCTGTCAGTAGTTATTTATAACTAGTTCATATGGAAATTAGGATTCTGTCCTGTATATGCATGTACCTTAAGCATAGCGCTGCGGCGGCGGGGGGGTGATGAGCTGCCCCAGTTCTCATTGACGGACTTTTCTAGTTTAAAGAGTGACTAAAAATGTGTTTGACAACAGTCTTCCTATCTGGGTTTTTCCCACTTTGACTACCAACAGCTCTGTTGTATCGGTGGTTTCTATAACACCTTTTTCACACAGTGTATCTCAAAGCACTTTCCAGGGCAATTAATTACCTGGAGCAGAGTGACGGGATGCGGGCGGCGGTGACGGCCATTATGCAGGCAGCAGTGTTCCCGCGCCGCGTTTGCATTGCTGTCATTTAATTTGTGGTGGTATTAATGGGGAGAGAGGGGGGGAGCAGGGTGGGAGCAGTGTTGTCGCGGCTGCTGGCAGCTCTCCCATGACGGGCTGTGCGGGGCGGCTCGCTGCCCTGGAGGGACCGTCCCAGCAGAGGACGAGGGGGCTTCGCAGTGGGAGGCTGCGGGGTGGGCGCGGGTCCCCACCCCATCCCCGACTCCTCAGGGCGAGGCCACTGAAAGGATGCTGCCTGTTGGCAGGACTTGGGTTCCCCCATTGCCGGAGGGAATTCTGATGGTTCCCATTTTTTTCTCAAAAATCAGAACAAAACGTTTTGAAAACTCCCTGCGCAATGAAAACAGCTCTTTGGTTTTGCAGGAAT
>NW_010142600.1:0-5995 GCF_000699245.1 Pterocles gutturalis | reverse complement strand
TGGAACCCTTCCATTTTCCTTTTGGAGTATAGCTTTTCCATTATTATTATTATTATAAGCATATGAAATATAAGTCTATTTTTTTCTTATGGCAGCAGAGAACCCTCAACATCAAGATCTGGAATTTCAATGTAAATCAATTTGTTTTCAGTCTTAGTCAACTCATTGTTCAGCGTCTTTCCTTCAGGCCTTTAAAAATAAAACAAAGAAAAAGAGCATTTGAACAACAAAAATTAAATCTTTGCAGCAGTAGCGCGTAGCGACATTTAGTGTAGGCATAACGTAACTAAAAATTATATTTTAAGAATAATTCTTGTTATTCTTAACTACCTTCGAAATAAGTCTTTCACTTTGGAAAAAAAGTCAATAACTTTGCATCCTCACAAACATAAGCTTGTTCAAAACAATTTCTGGTATGGAAAATCTGTACACTGGGGTCTGTGCCTTCCCTGTTCTTCCAAGTGCCCTTTCCTGCCACCGCAGCCCCATTTCGCCACGCTGTGTAAAGTACACCCAATCAGTATCAGCATCGCTCAAATATTAAAACATTGGAGGAGTTTCTTGAGATTTTTGTCCATGTGTTTTCATTACAGTTGACTGGATAATTCATAACAAATTGGTCAGACAGCACAATTCATCTGGTTTCTTCTCCCCCCACATCTCTTGTCTAAGAGTAGGCAATGTGATCCTTCATTCTTTTTTTTTTTTTTTAACTCAGGATTTCTCCAGAAAAAATTCTCTGTACCAAAATGGTTGTGGTCCTGATGATCAGGGCAAAGGATAGCACAGCTTTATGGACTGACTGGCTACCTGCTAGAAGTGAACTTGCTTCGTGTCCTCGAAGCTTGTCTGCTGTCAGCAGCACCGTCCGGTTTCAGACCTCTCTCTGCAGGATTCGCTTTTTATTGCTAAAAATGGCATTTTTACAAAGGTGTACACCAGTAAAAAATTAATTTCAGTAAACTTTTCATCATTCAGGCTTAAATTGTGGTTTTTTAGGAAGGAGAACTCAAAACAAAGTGGAAGCAAAGCAAACTTTTGGGCTGAAACCTGTTGTACCCTGTGTGTCCAGCAGCCTTCCATCCTCCGGACTGTGCTGTGATGGTGTGCTGAGTCCTTCCCAAACAAAAATGGTCACAAACCCGTCAGCCACGGAGTGGTGGAGGGCAGGCATGGTTGTTTGCTGGCTGACTCCAGCCAGGAATGGGTTCATGGCACAGGGCGTACGCTGCCGTGGCTGCAGAAGAGCCGATGGCTCAGGATCAGGCTCAGCCAGCGAACGCGGAGTCTCGGCCGTGGCTCAGGTGGATGGTTTAACGGCAGCTGCTGGGATGGCGACGAGGCAAGGGTTCCGATGCTGTGCCGCAGCCGTTAATTAGGCGGCCAGAACGATGCGGGACGTGGAGCTGCTGCTGAGGGGGCAGAGGCTGAAGGAGAGGTGTCCAGTCCGTGACGGGTGGCCAGGGCGCCCCAGCTGTGCTCAGATGCCCAAGCAGAGGCTGGTGTGGCTGGGGGATGCCCAGCAAAGTGAGGACCCCGGAGGGGCGGCCGAGCCTTGGGTTCGCTGAGCTCCTGCATTCAGAGCGGCCGTTGGTAGCCCGGTGTGTGGGCTCGGCACGCAGCCGCTGTTCCGCTGTCCTGCCCTCTCTCCGAAGCGCCAGCTGTTGTTCCATCTATCTTTGTGGCCAGCAATCTGCTGCCTCAATTGATAGATATCCTCCTCCTAAAAATAGCAGCAGCAGATTTCAACCTGTCTGTGGTAAGAAAACGTTGCCGGTGATAAAAATGTCCCACCTGCCTGCGGAGCGGGCGCTGGGTCCCCCTGCACAAACCCACCACTCCCCCCCACGGCAGCGGGACAGTGACCAGCCTGTCACCCCCACCGGAGAGGAGCCTTGGGGGTCCCTCCTTCGCTTGGGGTTCATCTGAGCGCTGGGCAAAGCCCGGGCTGCTGGGCTGCCTGCCTTCTGCACAATGTTTGCCAGCGCTGCCCGGCCCTGGTGTTGGTGTGGCTGTGATCACCGGGGGTGGAAACGCATGGAAACAGCTCTGGAGCCTGGAAAGCTGTCACCGTTCAGCTGCTGCAAATCAGGGTTCTGCAGGGAATCAGGCAGCGATGGCTCGGCTGATCCCCTTTGCACGTGCAATGTTCTCTGTTGCATTCTCGCAACCGTTTAAGCCATGGGAAGTGGGAGGGAGATGCTTAAATGCAAGTTTGGGGCAACTGTCACCTGCCTCTGGGGACGTGCCTTCCCTTGACCATCACAAACTCTTCTCCCACAGCAAACGGTTTGCTTAGCAGCCGGCAGAGCCCAGGTCAGACGCTTGCACCCCACTCCCAGCCGTCTGTGCCCGTCCAAGACGCAGCACGATGCCCCGCCGGCTCCCGGGGGGGCCAGCACCCTCCCCACCTGAGCCCCCCTGCCCCTGCAGGTACCCGTGCCCTTGGGTGAGCTCCCACCAGGCAGCACGTGCTCCCCGACAGACCCCTGCTCCCCGACAGACCCCTGTTCCCCGATGGACCCCTGCTCCCCGACGGACCCCTGCTCCCCGACCCGGCCCCTGCACGCAGAATGCAGGTGGAAATGTGCAGCGGGCAGAAAACAAAGGGATGCTGCGCTCGGAGCCATATGGATCGCACGTATATACAATGCACAATAAACAACACATCTTTCAGTCTGGGTCTGTTTGAAACCTTCCGACATGTGTTCTGCTAACAGTTTAACAAATTGATTGCTAATGTTATCCTGCTCTGAAATCTGGCGGAATGTGCAGGAGGGGAAGAAAACCAAAACAAAAGCCTTCCTACCTCAACAGAAATTCACAAGAAAAGCTATTAGAAAAGGCTTCAGGATGCCTGACAGGAGAGGATTTCATGCCAATTTGTGTGCTTGTTGGAAAAATCATTTATTAAAAAGAAGATATACCTTCATGTTAGTGAGATGAGGGTGTAAAACTGAGCCGGGTCTCCCACTGCTTCAGCTCTATAACTCAAGTTATATTCATCAGAGGCATATATTTAAATCATAGCTTACTTTGCTTTGTGTTCTGAAATTTATTAGCCTACTACTTAAATGTTTTATTCATTAGGCCATGTAAATAATGCATGGTTGTTTCCATGGCAATTTAACCCCTTCTCTCCGGGACGCCCACCGATTCCCTGGCTCGTGTTCCTGTTTAATTGCCGGGATCAGACTGGCCATTTTCTCTGCGTGCAGCCCGTGGCCATTTTTCTCCTTTTTGTGGCAAATTCATTAGGAGGAAACTTTTCCATTGGCAGAAAAGACGTGTTGAGGCATGAA
This sequence comes from Pterocles gutturalis, assembly GCF_000699245.1. NCBI lineage: Eukaryota > Metazoa > Chordata > Aves > Pterocliformes > Pteroclidae > Pterocles > Pterocles gutturalis. Next base: position 2,693 of record NW_010142600.1, on the reverse strand, counting down.
GAGGGAGGGGAAGGGACCGTTTGCCGGGTCATTTAGCAGACTTGGGCCATAGCTGACGTCTCTAGGTCCTGCTGGTCATGGTTAGTCCCCGTGCTGCAGCAGTGGTGGACCCCAGCCAGGGCCCCTGGGGGGGTTTCTCCCCAGACAAGGCTGGTGGCAGCGGTTGGTACCACAGGCTGCAGTGCTCAGGCCCCGGGTCTTTGGCCCCATGGCTACCCATAGTAGCCCTCAGGAGAGTTTGGTGGCCACCACCAGCTCACTGCCGCAGGGCGGGCAGGACCCCTCCTCCCTTGGGTTCCGTCCGTCACAGTCACGCTCTCTGATGCATGTTAAACACTTGGATAGGATGCAGGAGTCTGATTCATGTACTATTTAAAACTGTTATACACAGGCCACTCTGAGAACGGGGCTCGCAGTCCCACCTTGTTTCATCTTGTTTAGTAGCAGGCAGCGCTCGCCAACACATTTCTGAAAAACAAAGAAGATCCCACAGATCCTCTAAACAGAGAGGAAAGGCAGAGGTTGTCTCGTTTCTGTGTCCTTTGGCTTTCATTACCCGGTGGTAACCTATCCTCTAAAACCTCTTACACTAAACAGGACATCCTCTTCGGTTTACAGTGATAAAAACTCCCCGCGGTTGTCTCTGGAGTGGTGCACTCGCAGTTACACAGACCTCTTTACAGGCAGCACTAACAGGCTGATTTAATTTACGCTGGCAATACTCTTGGAGCCCGGTCTGCCCCTGCCCTCTGCCTTTCCCCAGTCAAGCTCCTGCAGGTTTGAGCTGGGAAGCCTCTCACAGGACCAGGGATGCTGCATCCCTGCATCCACTGCATCCCTGCATCCCTGTGTCTGCTGCATCCCTGCACCTGCTGCAGCCCTGCATCTACTGCATCCCTGCACCCACTGCGTCCCTGCATCAGCTGCATCCCTGCATCCCTGCTGCTCCTGCAGTGCTGCCGCGCAGCTGGGCACCCACCACTGCTCAGCAGACAGCATCTCCAATCCTCTGGCCTGCACTTAAGGAAGAGGTGTCATCTGCCCAGCATCGATCCAATAACCCCCTGGGAGCAGCTTGTGTGGCTGCCCAGGCGCTCCTGCTGCCCAGCCTTTTGTCTGAACCAGAACCTGCAGGTGACAAAGCAAAGAGATCTGTGAGCATTTCAGAAACAGGAGCAGAATTTAAAATAATCTGCATGCATTTGGCTATAGTCTGAAACCAATTAGGTGCAATTCAGGAAAGACAAGCACAGAGTAGTCCTACATGGAAGAGGAAAAATCAAACACAAATGCTGAGCAGGGATTGCTGCTTGAGTCAGCAGAAGACGGGGAGGATCCAGGGTTTGCAGTAACCACGGCAGCTGTCAGCAATGTGATGCTCTGCTGCAGATCCCATGCTGGGATGCAGGGAGAACACATCCCACGTTTCTAGCCTGGGAGAAAATTCAGGTTTACTCCTTGCAGGGGAGGGCTCAGCTTTCCCTTTTAGAGGGAAAGAGAAAATGTGAGAGAATCCAGAGGCAGCGCAGAAGCAGCAGGTTTAGAAGGTGCAGTGCCTGGTGGCAGGTGCTGGGGCTGGAATTCCTCAGGGTAGAGCAGAGCTGCTCTATGCATTGGAGTCTCTGAGTACACAAAAGTTTGAGACAAAAAGGGTAGTTGTCCTTTTTTCTTGTGTGACAGGAAGGACACAAATACCGTGCTGACATTGCAGGAAGGGAAATCTAGGTGGGATAAGACAGCAGCTCCCAAACCATCAGCAGGTTGTGCTCTGTACTGGAGCAGGTACCAGGCTAGGGACAGTCACTGGGGGTTTACAGACTGGTTAGAGAAACGCTGCGAGGAATGGTCCGTGACGGTGTGATCCTGCCTCACTGCAGAGGTGGATCAGGTCTTCTTCCGAGGTCGGTTCCAGCCCTGCACGTCTGTAGTTCTTTGTATAAAAAGGATAACGGATGCCCCCAGCTCAGGAAGACAGCGAGTTAATGTCCTGCAGGTGTGAAGGTGGGTAGGGTCAAAGCCTTTCAGCCCCGCAGCTCACCCAGGACGTCTTCAGCCAGTCTTTGTTCCACGGGGCAGCAGAGATGAGCTGCGGTTCCTATTGCTGCTCAAGAGCGTCTGGAGGGAAGCCAGGACTCGATGTTCAATCCGATCACTTGCGTTGCCCGTTCCAGCACTGCCTGGTGACACAGCGGCACCTTCCTTCCAGAAGCAGGGGCCCAGCATCGCCCTCCGTGTTTCTGACAAAGTGCAATGTAAGCCCGTCAAGCAAACGTCCCGGGATGGCTGGGGCAGCTCTGCCGTGCAGGTTTGAGCTACAGGCAACAAATGGATGCAGTCCCGTTATTTCAGATCTGATTAAGTTTATTTTTAAAAAGGAACCACCCTACAAGAGTTCCATATGAAATACAACCAGGAACCAGGTAGAGGTTAGGAGAGAGAAATCATCGAGCTCCACAAATCTGAATAGCTGAGATCAATCACCATGAGCCATGGAGATGAGATTTGGGACAACATCTCCGCACGGGCCTTCAGAGGCTTGTAGATCTGCCCAGCCGTGCTCTCGTCCGTGATGGATGGTAGGAGAGATCTGCTTCTCCTCAGAATTGACTTTGACTTAATTCACTCTCGGCATGGAAGGAGGAAAACAAAGGATGAACAATCAGATTTCCCATTTAGCACCTGGCTCTTCCATG
>NW_010142599.1:0-21193 GCF_000699245.1 Pterocles gutturalis | reverse complement strand
CCCCCTGTGGCACGGGCCATGGCCCCCAGAGCCAGCTGCAGCCCCACAGCCCCCACCCAGCACCCAGTCCTGCACCATCCCTGCCCCCTGCCTGCTCTCACCTCAAACGAAGCATCGCTGGACTTGTGCAGGTAATTTAATGATGCAGCTCGTTTCATGCTACAAGAAAGCACAAGAGAGCAGGTGTGATCTTGTGCCTGGCCAGACCCCAGCCCCCAAGGTGTGCCCGCCCTGCACCCACGGCTTGGCCCTCACAGCTCTGGTCCCTACCTGGTGTTCCTGGGCTCCAGGGGACCAGTGCCCTGCAGTTTCTTGACCAACATCTCACTGCTCCTCCGTATCACATCCCGGATTTTCCCCAGGGAGCTGCTGCGCTGGAGGGTGCCACTGCCATCCTGGACACAGAGACACAAGCCAGGGTGATGGCTGAGTGGCACCAATCAGGCTCTGACATGCTGCATACAGGCAGCCAGGACGAGGCTTTGCTCCAAACACTCTTGCCTGCTTGCATGCAGGACTTAGGCCTGGCCCAGAGCAGGCTTACTGTTCACTACATGGCTCCCCTGCCCCCTGGTTCTCCATGGGACATGACCACCATGGAGTCAGGGACCCCCACGGTGGCCTGGCTCCTCCCTCCTGCAAGCCCAACACCCAGTCAGGCTTCTGCCTGACACCAGGCCACCAGCACAAATGGCACTGGCATCCCCACACAGCATAGCTCCAGCACCTGCAACAGCTCAGGCAGCAGCTACCAAGGAGGTCCCAGGAGCCAGGGAAGCACTGAGCCCTGACAGGAGCCCAAAGCTTGGGAGTACTTTTGTCAGGCCAGGACATGCTGCTGGGATGTTCATTTCAAGGACTCGCTCATTTGCTGCTGGCTAGAGACTACCCTCCCCGTCTCTTCGTCCTTCCTCACCATGCCATTGTTATTCCTCTTCTCCCTCCAGCACTCATCCTGCTGCACATCTTGATCCCACATGCCAGGCCTGCAGGCTCACTCATGTCAGACAAGACTAGTCCACCTGCACACACAGCCTTGTTCCACCTCTAATGCCTCCAAGACGATTAGCTTGGAGCCTGCTGAGCAATGCCAGCAGCTCCATCTGGGATGCTTTCTTTTGGCTGCACCAACATTGTGTTGCCAAGCAGGCACCGCTCTCCTTGACCCCCCCCAACTTTAGCTGCACTAGCTGCCCCAGCTTTACAGCGATTTGCTTTTTCCAAAGACCAAAACCAGCCCTAAATCTGATTCCTCCCAAATGCCCCTAAAAGTCCCCAGTACTCAGAAAGGCACTCTCAGCCCTTGACAAGCTCTGAGCCCATCTCCAGCATTTAGCTCCACGTGTGTGCAAGGCACAGGCTGCCAGCATGACACCAAGTTCTTGCCCTGTGGCCAGGCGTGCTCATTACACAAGGTTATGGCACCACTGCCGCTGCAGAGTTACTTTTGCTCTGATGGCCTGACAACAGCAGTCCTCCCTGCTCCTGATCCCAATGGCCCCTGGTACATCAGGGCAGAAGAAACGGAGGTAAGGCAACTGTAAAAGCCTTTCGTTCCTTACTAGCATGTGTGGGAGTCCTGTTGTACCACTTCAAGTGCCGTGGCCCAGGCTGGCAGCAGCAGTGGACTCTGCCCTAGGTCACTCACACCCTTGTGCTGACCTCCATGGGTCGTGGCCCTGGGGAAGGCTTTTCCCAGACTTCCCTGCTCCAGTTACCCAAAGCTGGTCCAGCCCTAGGATGAACAGGACTTTTCCTACCAGTAAACCTTTCTCCTGGTATTTATGTCATCCCTTCTTGAATAAGCCAAGTGCATGAAACTACTTCACTTTCTCGTCAGGATGAAGGATTTCCAAACTGGGAGCCATGTGCTGTTGCTGCAGGGGACCCACTCACCAGGAATGCAGAGAGTACCAAAAATATTAGCAAGGCAAACAATTCAACTCCTGCACCAGGCATCCCGGGCAGGTTTTGGAGGAGCTGGCCATCAGTATGTGGCACTAGCAAAGATGGGGTGGGGGTGGTGGGGTGTCTTTTGCCTCCCCACCAGACTTGCACTGGGTCACCCCTCTCCCTGCAGGGTACTGCCATATCAGGTACTGTTCTTTTTTCCAGGGTACACAAGCCAGGGGTGGAGAAGGGAATGCAGCTGCGGGAGGGAAGTGGGATCATGGTACAAGTGTAGCAGGATCCAGGCAGAAAGTATGCTCTGGGGTCAGGGCTAGAGGATGGAGCCAAACTTCCCCAGCTGCAGTGATGCAGGCTGACTGCAGACCAACACCAGAACCAAATGCTGCTGCATGCTGGGTTAAAAATAGCTTCCTTTCCCTCCCCACTCTCTTTTCTGCAGGGCTATTTTTAATGCAGAACATTTATGGGGCTTGGTTTACCGCAGAGCCCCCACCCCATTGCACCCACCAGAATGAGAGAACTCAAAGAAAAAGAAGCAGCTCTACCACTGAGCTGCTCTCCACTGTACGCTTCCAGCCTGCCTGCTGCATGGAGACAGAGGACCTAGGCAGGATTTGGCAGCACATGGAGCTCAGTACAGGGAGACACAATGGGGTACTTCTCTGGCTAACGGAAACACCTGCTGGGGAAGGCCCAAGCTCAGATGCCCCTGGGCAGCCCTGCCACCCATGGCTATAGAGCTGAGGTTAGTAGCAACCCCACTTTGAAGGTTAGGGAGAGGCACAGTGTGGAGCTGTGTCTCTCCTCTCCAATGCTCAGGCTAGGAGAGGCACCCCGGGGGCAGCACATCCTCATGCACACAAACACCAAGCACCCTCACACCTGCTCCAGCAGCATTTGCACCCACCACCCCAGGGCTGGCCAACACTGGCCTACAGAGAATGGAAAGAAGCACAGGGCAGCGGTTCAAGTCTGTCTACCTTTAATCAGAGGTATGGTTGTTACAGCACCAGGTCCAGGACACAGCAAAGCACAGGGGCGGGTGGCACTGAGGCCTGAATGCACCCTGCACTGGGGACTCACCACTCTCCAGGAGCATGGAGAAGCACTGGGAGAGAGAGGCAGGGAAGGCACGGCCCTAGAACACTCAGCCCTGGGCTCCACACCCCATAGTCCTGAAGATAAACCTCCTTTCAGGAAGCACAGGCTCCCAGGGAAGCAGCATGCATGTGCCCCAAGGCCTCTGCAGCACCATGGGAAAGTGAGACCGAGACAGACACAAGTGTGTTTAGTATCACAATGTGCCAGATGACTAGCATGAGAGAAGCCATCTACCTAAATAAATAAGGGGCAGTCCTGTGCTGGCCTCTGTCCCACTGCCTGCAGCCTCCCCAGCTTTCTTCCCAGGTAGGAGGGCCAAGGAGGTTCACTCCCTAGAGGAGGTGGGATGAGGATGTGCACCCAAGTGTGTGAGGCTCAAGACAGTGGTGGTCTGGCTCTGGGAAACATCTCTTTTCCCAGCAGTGACTGACAGCACCAGACCCTGGGCAGGCCTGGAAGCCCAGAGGCACTGAGCCACCTCCACAAACACCCAGGGTCAGCCCTGTCTTCTAGCAGTGACAGGGTTAGATATCCCACCCACTGGGCTAGGGACAGCCAGACAGTGAGTCACAGCCCCAGGGACCATGCCTGGCAAGCCAGGTCCTGCATTCAAGAACTGTCATCCTCCATGAGCAACCTGTCCCCTTCTCCTGTGGAAACCTCCTTCCAACCATCCCTCCAGCCATCCCCTCTGCCCCCAAATGCTCAGAACCCCAAGTCCCCAGCTCTTCCTTTCCTCACATTCTTCTTTGCACCTCCTTTTCTCTCAACCACTCTGCTCCAAGCCAGCCCCTTCCCCATCTCAGCCACTTACAAGGGTCTGGGGCCTGACGCCTTGCAGAAAAGTTCTGCTTTCCTCCTACCCTTCCTCTGCCTCCAAGGAACAGCAAACAGCTTCACCTCCAGTTTTCCCTCTCCTAGCAGCCACACCTGGGGACCCTGGAGCAACGGGGAGCTGATTCATCCCTTAATGCCATCAGGAACTCAGCTACAGCAACAGGTCAGGAAGTTGCAACCAAGCACACTTCTCCTGGCAGGTCCCTGGTCCATGCATGGCCCTTGGCTGTCACCCCCTCACCTCATCTTGGATGTACAGTTGCTATGGGCTGCCCCACATTCCTGTGCCCCTGCAGAGACCCGCATGTTGCCCCTGGGTTGCAGAGCTCAGCGCAGAGGATAGCGAGATGGGGACTGCTCTATGCTGCAGGGAGAGCCCAGCTCACAGGTGGCCAGCACAGGCTTGCTACAGGGTACCAACATCAGCTAAGCCTACAGGGAAGAAAGCAACTGGGCACGCCACAGCCCTGCCAAGGCCAGTCCTCTGACACAAAACAGCTTCCCATCTTCGTGCCTCTGTCCTGGCCTCCGCAGAGGTGGAGGGAACAAGCTAGGAAGGCTGAGGATGTCTAATGACAGTGGAGTCGGCACCCCTGGAGTGAAGACAATCCCCTGCAGGCCTGGTCCCCAGAGATGTGCAAGGGCAGGGTGAGGGTTGGGGCATGCAAGGGGACAGTGGCCCATTGCCCTGGCCTGGGGGAGCAGGCAGCTCCTCGCAGATTCTTCCTGCTCTTGCCGGCCACGGGATTGGAGCTGGGCCACGTGGCCAGGCACTCCTCTGCAGGCGTGGCGGTGCCCTCACGTGCCAGGAGGGTTGGGGGGCTGGTGTGGAGTTCTTGCCGAGGAAGAAGGGATGGTGTGGAGGAAAAGTCGGAAGGTACAACACAAACATCCAGGTGTGAAAGAGGGATTCTCAGGAGGCATTTAAGCCTAGTGCACAGAGAGGAGAAAGACACAATTCACATGGCCATGAGGTCATAGATCACCCAGGGAGCTGGTGGGTGCATGCAGAGAGACAACAACCCCTGTCTGGGCAGGGAGGGAGTCTCGTGAGGCTGAAACAGCAGGCTCACCTCTTTGCCAGCATGTTCTGGCAGGAAGAAGCTAGCTCAGGGAGGAACAGCCTGGGCCTCTTGCTCCCAGGACTTCAGGCTCAGCCCAGACCCTGGCTCCCCAGCCCTGTTACCTGGGCAGCAAGTACCTAGTCCAGGCCATGGGGTGCTTCCAGGCCCTGCCTGCAGCAGCTGGAAGCAGAGGCTGCCCGGGAGCAGCACATCTGAGGCCTCCAGACCAGCACACGGAACAACTGGTTGTGACAGACAGGGCAGCAGGAGCTGCCTCAGCCTTCTTTCTGAAGGAGCTGCAGCCCAGTGCAGGGCTGCTAGCTGGGGAGAGGAGGCTGCCTACGTGTGCAGCAGGCTGGAAAGGGCACCGAGCATCATGGCAGCAGCCCCAAGTGCTGGGCTAGCCCTCAAACCCTCTACCTACAGCTGGCTGGTCCAGAGAAGCCTTGCCAAGACCCCTGGAGAAGTGTCATAAGAGCAGGGACTACTATCTTCCTCGGCTGGGTCAGGCTGGAGGAGAGGGTGGCGGTGCGTGCTTGCCTTGGGATGATCAGATCATCAGGAAGGTCTCCCAGACCACCACCAGTGCAAGGCAATCACCTAACAACAACTGCAGACAGAAGGAACAGCAGAGAGACACCAGCCAGGACAGGGACCACGAGATCCTAATCCAAACCTGCAGCCCCCTCCCTCTGTGCTTGTCTAGCCCCTCTACTAACAGGGAGTGCAAGAGCCCAGGATTGGTGCCTTGCCAGGGCTAGGACCCTCTTCACTCCTGATGTCAAGAGGCAGGACAGAGGACAGCCCTGCACCTGGCAGAGCTGCCAGGTTCCCTCAAAGCTCTGCTCCCCCGGTCCCCTCCAGCCACCTCTTGAGTACAATCCACAATCAAGAGAGCCAGCAGGCTTGAGGCTTAGGTGTTGAGGGGCTGTCATGGCAACAGGGAAGGAGGAAGGAAGGGAGCTCATGCAGGTGGGGATGGAGGCAAGCCAGGTGGGGAAGGGTTAGTGACAGCAGATGTGAGGGGGGAGCAAAAGAACTCTGTGCTCAGTGTGCCACCCGTGCCAGGCCCCAACAATCCCTGGGTATCCAGCTACACTATGCTCTCAACTAGAGTTTGCAGGCAAAATGGTAAACGTCAACAGCTCTAGCAGCCCTTGAGCCAAACACCCACCAGCACCATGCTCACTTGCCGCCTCTTCTCCATCCTCTTCCTTGCAGAAGACAAAAGGCACCTGTCCCAGACCTGGACTGCCACCTTCCTCCAAACTCAGTGCTAGTGACCAAAGTGCCTCTCAGTCTCAGAGCCAGCCTAAACAGGCTCGGGTTGCCCTGTCTGTGCCTCAGCTAACACCAGCAAAGACCTGCCTTTTACCACCTCTGCTTGGCCAGAGCCCATGGAAGGCACGAGACCAAGAGAGAGGGACAACAAAGACATTGGCTGCAGACCTCTTGTGCCCTGCAGTCACTCAGTCACAGACACACCAGGCATGTACACACACACACACACCCAACCCTCCCCAGGCTCAGCATTGCCTGTGCTGCAGTGCAGGACAGACAGCCAATTTGCCTACAGAGGCTGTATGGGCCTGAGATGGGGCCAACGCTCTGAGCCAGGACCTTGAGAGAGGAACAGCAGAGAGAGGTGTTAATAAGGTTGCAAGGCTAAGATTAAGGACAGACCAGGACCAGCTCGTACTGTGCATTACTAGGGCCTGGCAGCCCCTGGGAAACAGGAGCTCTCAGTTGGGGATATCTGGCCTGTACACCAGAAGCCAGGCCTGGACATGCACCTTTGTGGGCCGGCTGGCTCATGCCAAGAAAGAGGAGAAAGTAGTGTGCAGGGAACGAATGGAGGCAGACAAGGATGCCACGACAAGGCCATGCGGGAACAGCCCTGAGCTAGGCTGTCCCTTCCCTCTGGCAGCCAGCTGAGGCCATTCTTGACGGTGTCTTGTACTTACCCCACTCCATTCCACGCCCATACTCACTTCCTCGCTACCATCTGTGGCATTCTCGTACTTGACGCTGCCCCCCAGGCTCCGACGTCTCTCTGTGCCATCACCCTCCTTCAGGATCTCTACCACCTTTGTCTGGTTGATCGGGTCAATGCCCTGCAAGTAGAAAGGGATAAAGAAGCACCATGTTTTGCCCTTCTCTGTTCTCTCCCTCTAGCAATCTGCTGTGCCCTCTCTTGGCTGTTACCTCATCACAACCAAAACTCTCCAGCACAAGAAGGATGGAGCCAAACACCGTCCTGCACTTTGCAATCCCTGTTTGGGTTCCCAGCTCAGTGACCACCCCCACCAAGACAGAAACCACCCTGGGGGACAAGGGCCTGCTACCCCAAAGCTGACAGCTTTTTTTCTTCACATTTTGGTGTGTGAAGGTTTCTGCTGTCCTTCAGTCTTTGTGCTAGGTGCTTACAGCTCCTGCTTTATTATTAGAGGATCAAGATGAGTTTTGGTGAGAGGCACTCTAAGAAATCCCTAATGTGTTCCTTGGACAAAAAAAAATTAGTGGGAAGAAAACATCCCAGTGAGTGCAGATCTCCTCAGCAACCCAGTAACCTGCCCCAACCCAACCGCAGTACTTCTGCAAAGAGCCACACCTGCTTCCCCACACATACACACACTGCCATCTGCTCCATCCACACATGCATGCACACATATGTGCCGCCACGTGCACGTACACCGTGTACCCCTGCACAAGTGCAAGCCCAACCACCAAGGTGCTCTGGTGTCACGGGAACATAAACAAGGATATCAGAAGCTGCAAGGTGCAGGAGAGTCCCTCACCGCATCCCAAGCCAAATGCTGTGCCTGCCACCCCAAACCCCACAATGCCCCCTAGGTCCCTCTGGGATTACCTGCCGCCGAGAGCGAACTGCACACTCCTCCAAGGTCTCCGCTGCCTCTAGCTTGCCTTGGCGTCGGTACAGCGCACCCAGGTTCCTCAGAGTAGTGTTCACAGTCGGGCTGTAGTAATATATGGACAGTGATCAGGAGCCCTGGGGCCACCCCCTTCCGAGCCCACAGCTGCCCACAAACCACCTCTTACCTGCTAACCTTACAGGCCTTGTACCAGCCGCCATACTCAGCATAGGGAGCACTGTCTCTGTGCTTGCTCTACAGGGTGATAAGAGAGAAGAGCTGTTAGCCCCACGCCTACCACCGTTCTCTGGCCTGTGCTCTCCCACTGCGTGCCAGGGTCGGGCCCCAGGCTGCACCCCTGCACCAGCCCAGCCTTTGGAAGCACAATGTGCAAATGCGGTGATGAAGCCCAGCAGGTTCCTGGAGGGAAAGCTGAAAGCCCATTTTCTGCAACAGATTTGGGCCCCAAGTAGAAGTGATGTCCCCAACCCAGCAAGGAGCATCATCTTATCTCCTTGCCCCTCCCATGGTATCAAAGGCAGCAGGGACAACAGAGCCCATCCTCATGGCACTCTGGAGGACATGACATGCCTTCGTTTCCTTACACCAGAACCTGCACAGCCTCAAAACATCTCTGAAGCTTGCACAGAGGGTGGCTGAACCCAAGGGGAAAGGTGTCAAATCCCCCAGGACAGAAAGATCCTCACAGGCCAGAGCTGCCAGCTGTGCCCCAGGCCCCGCTGCTGGCATAAGCTGCTCCCCCCGCACTGCTACTGAGAGCAGAGGGAATGAGGGGTGAAGGGAAAAAAAAACAATGAAGCTCTGCAAGAAGGGTTTGATACTTTTTAATAGGAGATATGCAAATAGCACAGAGCAGAGTGCAGCAGCCCCAGCCCCTGGGCTCAGCTGTGGTTACTGCTGCCTGGCCAGGAAAGCCACACCAACCATGCTCTGGGGCATGGCCACAGCTGCCCTGAGAACAGGAGCCCCAGGGGCAGGAAAAGAGGCTCAACGCTTGCCCCAGGCTGTAAAACTAATCTCACTCTAACTACAGGTCCCCAAGCCTGTTCTCTTACCCCTGTATCAAAATTTGAGTTACCTGGAGCATAGCTCCACACTACAACTATCTACCCTTGACTCCTTAATTCTCCAAAGATACCATCAGAAGTGTTTTAATCCCAGAGGGGGCAAACAGAGCCTGGTCTCTACTCCAACTTTGATTTCTCCTGCACAAGATGGTGTCACAGCAAGTGTAATTCTTTTGCAGCAGAGCCTTCCCAGGGCAGCAAGTGGAGCGGTGTGAGGCAGAGCTGAGCACTGCTCTGCACTGGGGACTGCGGAGAGCGTTTCAAAGGGAAGACACAGCATGCTGGTGGGAGGCAGCTGCTGGTGCCTTGCTCTTAGGACTCAAAGGATGGGACTGATAAGTCCCTAAGACAAGCACACCAGCCTGCTGTCTGAGCCCATATAGGGATAGGGCCTGCTCTGAGGGCAAAGGAAAAGGAGAGAGACAGTGTCTGCTCCCACTGCAGACAGAGGACTAGACCAGCACCCTTCACTCTGCTGCTTCACCCTCCTGCCAAAAAGCAGGTGAGGTCTTAGGCTTGGGAAAAGCAGAGATAGGACTCTGCTGCATTTATCAGCTGAGCACAGAGCAGGGCCTGGGCAACAGGAGCAACAGCTTCTTTGCCTCTGAGCCTAATCCAAGGCAAGCCCAGCCCATGTCTATCCTCTTTCAGAGGCCAGCTAGGACTTAGAACAGCTAGGGCTTGCTCTGTGCAGAGATCTTTTTCAGGAGGTTTGGCTCTGTTTCTTAAGCAAGGCGATGTCAGCAGTCTCCTCTTGACCTCCATTTTTCCCCAGGCAGCCTTAGGGCTGCTTCAGAAACAGGTTGTGCTCTGGGTCCCAGCAGCTCTTTGGAACAGAGTGCCAAGGCCCTGGAGCACGGCTTTCTGCCATACGCCATCTTCCATCATCTGTGTGTCCCACACGGATCACTAAAGCAAGAGAGAGCATGCAGCCGTGGCTGAGAGGCTGAACAACCCCTTGCCTGAGCAAAAGCATCAAGCTCTTTTGACAGGCCTTCCCGCCCTGCAGCTCCAAGGAGCAGCCATGCTCTCTCCCCACTCTCCAGACCCCTCCTGGCCTTCATTAGTGGATATGGCAGCTCTTCAGACTGCAGGAAGGACGGTCTGGCTGTGATAAGAGAAGATCAGAACCCCTGGATCTCCTTCCCCTCTCAGAGCTCTTGCTACTACCAACAGGCAGCACGACCAGCTCAGACTCACCTTGCTCATCTCCTCTCTCTCCTCCGCATGCATCCAGATCGGCTTGTGTTCATCTGTTTGGGGAAGAATGCAAGACAGCTCTGCTCACCACTGCACCCTGTCGCTCTGCCACTTCCACTGTGGCTCTGCTTTCTGCATAGCCCAGCACTCTGTCCCCAGAGCCAGCAGCTCACCAGAGGGAAGTGACAAGGCTTCCAGATCCCCCTGGTCCCTGGGCCAGAGCCCCAAGAAAGGCAAATGACATTGCAAGGGCAGGAAGGAACAAGTCCTCCCATGGGTGGATACCTGTGGCAGGGGTCAAGGAGAAACTTCAGCCTATGCCACTTTCTATTGCCCCTTTTAGCCACAACTATTCCCAACCCAGTAAGGACTGACAGCCAGAGCTCTTCAAGACTCATTCCAAGAGAAGGGGTGAAGCAGCATAACACACTAGAATAGCAGTATCTCAAGGGCCCTGCAAGGCATCCCATCCCTCTGCCAGGGGGACACCAGAACCAGCCAAGCCTAGGCTGACAGCCAGCAGATCAGACTGCTCACACTTCCCCAGCCCCAACAGCTTCTGTTTTACAAACCATCCACAGAGCCAAACTCCTTCACGTGAGCACGGGTAAGGATCTCCTTATACAGCACCTCTGCATCTTTGTATTTGCCTTGCTTCAGGTAACAGGAGGCCTGCAACCAAGAAAACAGCTCCAGCCCCACTGGGCAACACCAATTAACTCTGCCCCCCTCCTGTAGCTATCTCTCTGCTTCTTCAAGCATCAGGTAATGCTCACCTTTCCCATGGCACCACTCCCCATCCCCACATGGCCTTTCCCCAGGGTCTCACCAGGTTGTTCTTGGTCTTGGCCACGTTGGGGTCATCAGGACCCAAACAGCTCTCATAGATCTCCAGGGCCCGGCAGTAATAGTACTCCACCTCATCATACTTGCCCTGGTTCTGGCACAGCAGGGCTAGATTGTTCAGCTGCTTGGCCACATCAGGATGGTCTTTGCCTAGGACCTGGGTAAACAAAAGAAGAGAAGCCACAAAAACACAACACTTAAAGACTGCAGTGGACTCCTGGAGTCCCTCCAGGACATGCCTATGTCAGACAGGAGCCAAGGACTAGGCAGGTAGAGGAGAAATGCCAGCTTCCACCTCCTGACAGGCCTCTCCAAACACTGGAGAGACAGGAAAGGTGGTGGCAGAATCAGCATTTAAAGAGACTAGGTAGGCCCTGGATCTCCTAGGTGCAGTGAGGTAATAGGGGAAAACCCTCAGGGAGAGCTGGGAGGAAGGAAAGGGTGGGAGAGCAGTACCTTCTCACGGATCTCCAGGGCTCGCTTACACAGCGGCTCTGCTTCTTTGTACTTCCCTCTCTTGCCGTAGAGAACAGCCAGATTGTTCAAAGTTGCTGCCACCTGCAAGACATAGGCTGCTCCATGAAACAAAGCAGAATCCAGTGTGACCCAAAAAGGGGTGCAAACAGCAGTAACAGTGCCTGTTGTGTTCCCTTCATGCCTGCAGTACAGCTGCCTCTGAAGAGAAGGGGGTTCAGAGGCAGAAGGCTACCCTGCCTACATCACAGGATCCAGGAAAAGCCAACTTCTGACAGGCCACGCTGAACAAGACAGCACGGAATACCGAAGCAGCAAAACAGAGCCCCATAGCATGTGAACAGCCCCCCTCACATAACAGCACACACTGCTGTCCTCGGCAGTCCAGCTGCAGACGCACCATAACGGCACTGTTCTAGCCCAAGGAGCACCACAGGCCAAGGGACGTGACTGGAAGAGGAGGGAGATACTCACCGCTGGGTGGTCTTTACCCAGAGTCTTCTCACGGATGGACAGAGCATCATTCAAGAGGTGTGCTGCCTCTTTGTATTTATTCTGATCCCTGCAGTACAAAGCCAAACAGTTATTCAGGATTTGGACACCATAGCCCATGGCAAGCAGGACTGTGAACAGTCCTCCTTCCACACAGATGCAGCCCCCACAGCCCTCTGATTTCTCCTTAGCCAGTCCTTAGTTATATCAGGGAGTTTGGCAATTCAAATACCTCATCTGTACCAAAACCTTTTTGAAAGGCAAACCACTGGCAGCTGGGAGAGCTCCCTGTCACCAGAATGTGCTGCCTTGGTAAATGAGAGAGGCAGAAAGCTCTCCCGGCCCAGCCATGCCCTCCCCACCATGCTCACCTGTACACTAGTGCCAGGATGTTGAGCATGGTGGCCACATCAGGGTGATCATGGCCTGATGTCTTCTCCAGGTCCTCCAGCGCCTGCTTGCAGAGTGGCACAGCCACCTCATAGCGTCCCTGTGAGGCATACTGGATGACAAGGTTGTGGAGGGTGCGCAAGCGTGCAGGAATCTCGTAGCCTCCCTGCTGGGCACCTGCCACTGCACTGCTGTGCTGGCGGGGTGCTGCAGGCACAGAGGAACAAACAGGGGCACAGCTGGCACATCAGGCTTGAACAGAGACAGCCAGTAACCACACGTGAGCAAACACTTACATCCAGGACCATGCTCCTCCTCCTCATTCGGGAACAGATCATCCAGAGAGTCCTTGGCAGAGTCGCCCTCCTTCTCCTCCTGAGAACGATGGGAATCATGATACCATTGGTTCTTAGAGGAGACACCAGCAGCCTGGGCCGAGTCAGCTACCAATCTCTCCTCCCTGCTGCAGCCCACCAACACCCCCAACTTCCCCTGCTGTCTCAGCCACCATCTTCCCCCCATCTGGCAAAACTAATAAAGCCAAATTTGCTTTTGCTGCTCCATATTCTTCCAGAGACCCTGCCCCATACAGGCTCCCCTTAGTTCCAGGCATTGCTGTACATGGTAGCTGGAAAGGGGCAATCCAGGACAATGCTATCACACTTAGGCAATCCCGCTGGTCCAACCTCTCCCGTCCCCAAAGGTGGCTACTTGACAGGAGAAGGGCATACCGAAGGTGAGACATCCTCATCATACTTCTTCAGCTGGTTCATGAACTCAAGGTGTTTCTTCTCCTCCTCCAGCTGAGCCACAGTTTGTTCACTGCGCTGCAGCTTCTGTTGGGTGTTGGCGAGCTCGTCGCGCAGCCACTGGTTCTCCTGGCACAGTCTCCGCACCTGAGCGCGCAGCTTCTGCTTCTCTGACTCCACAGCATTCAGATGGTTGGACAATGCCATCATCACCTTGTCAAGACTCCCAGTCAGTAACTACCACAATCTTGTATCTCCCCCACATGCATGCTCAGGGCCCACCCTCAAGGTCACACTGGCCTTCCAAACTCAGCCCCTTGCTGACCCTGCAGCGTATGGGAAATGGTCACATGCCCTCCTTCCCCTGTCAGTCCTGGACAACACATAGGGGGGCACCCACCACTCTCACCTGAGCTTCTCCAAGCCCCAGTTCAATCATCTCCACTGACTTGCGGAGCAGGCTGGATTTCTCGTGCACGAGATTGGCTTCTTCATCTTTCTTCAGGCACTTGATGGTCTCCAGCAAGCTGTGCAAGATGGAGTTGTGTTCATTCTTGAGTGCCTCCAGCCCTTGCATCACCAGCTTGGTGTTGGAAATTATCTCCTCTTGGCTCAGCTTGTCCAGTTTCTCCTCCCTTGGGTACACCATGGTGGACATAGTCCTGCTCCTGCAGCCCTACGCAGAGAGCGAGAGACAAAACCTGAGTGCCTCAGTGCTGTTTCAGAGCCACAACCAGTCACAGCCTTCTTCAAGAAGCCAGAGACAGTGTTCAACTGGTTGCCCACACTATGCCCTTCCCCTTCGTCTTTTTTGGCAGCAGGCAGCTACCAGGGCACAAGCCTCTGCTTTTGGGGCATGGAGCGTTGGCAACCGGTGCAGGTGGCACATATGGACAGGCTAGAATCCGTGATGACCTCCAACACCCCCATGCTGCCAGCAGCAAGGAAAGCTTCCATTTAAGAACAGAGATTTGTAGCTGGCAGCTGGGGTTGTGAAGCGAACACCTCCTGCCCACACACCACTGATGCAAGGAGGCTGTCAGAGCTCAACGCTGCTTCCAAGTGCAGAAGAAGGGGAATAGAAAGTGCAGGGATGCCAGCTCAAAGCTTTCTGCTTCCTCAATGGAAAATCTCCTGGAAAGCATGTCTCAGACAAGGAGGCATCAGTGGCCTTACAGGGCCAAAGAAAAAAAATTCCCTGACCAGAAGAGTACACCCTGACAATCCCAGCCCCAGCACAAAACGGAAATTGTGGTGACAAGAGACACAACACTGCCAGCATGCAGCGAATCAGCCTGTGTGGGAAAGCTTCCATACCCCCGACTGCTCCAGTTACACTGCTCTAACCCTCGTGCCAGTGTCAGCTGGAAACACCAGCAGTTTTTCTAGCTTCATTTGTCCTGCTGCCAGCCCAGGGACCCCTCAGGATGGCATAAGGACCCTGTAGTCCCTCCCTGTCCCGTTTTCCCCATATATACACCAGCAAAGCACCAAGCTACTGCCTTTGCACAGGGACACTAAGTGCTACAACCCACAATGTTAGCATGGCTGCAAGATCCCTGCAGACAAAATCTGGGTGCTAGGGAAACACAGCAAGCCAGACGGCGAGAGACATAAGAAGCAGGCAAGACCCCTTATAGCACATTGCTGTCTTTACCCTGTCTGCTCCACGACTCACTCATCTAACCTTCTCTCGGCCTCCCCAGAGCTGTCACTCCTCCCAGGCCATCCCAGCAGCCTCTGCAGGAAAGCCACCACCCGCCTCACTAGCAGCACCTCCTCGCAGCCCAGAGCTGGCAGGAGGCACCGCAGCACTAGCACCCAGG
Organism: Pterocles gutturalis; assembly: GCF_000699245.1. Lineage (NCBI taxonomy): Eukaryota > Metazoa > Chordata > Aves > Pterocliformes > Pteroclidae > Pterocles > Pterocles gutturalis. Next base: position 6,342 of record NW_010142599.1, on the reverse strand, counting down.
GCCCTGCTGTCAGGAAGCTGGTAAACTGCCCAGGCACTCCACAGGAGGGGGTGGAAGAAGGGGGTGGTCTTTGTCCTCCTGCATGGTTTGAACTCTTTGTTCAGCAGCAACCTTGTGCCTGGTTTACTGAGCGAGCAGAAATGCTGCCCCAGGTACATGAACCCAGAGAGGAGAACTCCTCTTGGCAGGAGGACTTCACTGCTTGGTATATGCCATGCTCCACACACAGTTACCCTGGGCATTGTGCATTTCACACTGAAAAGTCTCATCTGGACTATGACATTTGCCATTTTGCTTTCGAGAAGACCATAGGATAAGAATGGCACGAAAAACCCCACTCAGATCAAAATAGAGAGCATAGACTACTGTTTCGAAGAAAATAATAGGTCTGCTGAGACTTGGCTGCCACTCATACCCTGCCTTCAAAACTGATTCTCCAGGAACTGGCAGCTAATCATTCTAGTCCATAATTACCCTGGTTATTCTTTTTCCCACCTTTGTAACGCATCTGATGGAGTGATCAAGTGCTAAAGCAACAAGGGAAGCCCTGCCCAAGGCATACTTCTGCAGGCGAGGACAATTCAGCAAGAGATGTGCAATAATTCCCAACTCCTGAGGAAGAAACTGGCAGCCCAGAGGACACTAGCGCTGCCACGTGTGGCGAAGCGCTGTTGTCCTGCTCTGAAATGTGTCCAGACAGCCTCCAGGAAGGCTCAACAGGCACGGACCTGCTTCCACAGAAGCCAAGGTAACAACTGCTAAAGGGTGAAACAGCCCCGTCAGTGGTTTTATCTCCTAAGGAAACACAGCCCCAGACTCAGAAACTGGGAAATCAGGAAGTGGAAGTTCTCTGGAGCACAGACAGTGTTTGGGACACAAGGAGAGCCCTGGGAACAGCCTCATACCAGCACACAATAAGACTAGAGCTCTGCCCTAAGGCTCACACAGCTGTGCAGCACAAGTACCTCTTCATCCGTCCCCCTGGGTACCTGGTGAGCTGTGAAATGCTACCAGTTTTCATGGAAGTATTACTGATGCCCACACAGAGATCTTGCTGCCATCTTTAAAAAAGTACAATGCAAACACATTGGGAAGAGGAACATGTTACAATTCATGATAAAAAGCCACCAGAGCTTGCACCTTGCTAGATAACAGAGTCAGACAAGACCCAGATCCATAGAAAATCAGGCTCATTAATTCCACTGTGAACAGAACTACTTCTCAACTGAGAAATCACTGAGCTGGGTGTTAAACCACCAGTGCCTCTACTCCAGCAACATACTGTCTTTCTTCAGCCCTTCCAGCAGAAAAAGCTTCACGCATTTCACAGTCCCCATGATCAACTTGTTTTTCAGAACTGTAAAGATTTCAGACTGTCTGAGAAGGGAAAAATAATCAAAACATCCTGACCAGACTCATCCTACTCTGCAACTACATCCCCAGACAACCACATCCTTCAAGACATACCAATACAGGCTCCTCTTCTCTCACTGGCTGTGCAAACACCTCTACACATCCCTGGTCTTTCTCCCCTGGGATGGCATCCTGGAAGCACAGCTCTGCTAGGTACCAACATGCTTCCAGTGTTCAAGGGCAGGCAGGGGATTGTCCAGGCTGGATACAGGGTACAAAACCTGAGCACAGCACACAGGCTGTTCACTTCCAAGTACCAACAAGAAAAGGGAGAGAAGACTACAGAGAAGTCAGTTAACAAACACTGGTGGGAGCTGCCTTATTATCCCTCCAAAGTGACAAATCTTCCTGTGATGGGTTTGCCCTTGGCTGGGGGTCAAACCACACACCCACTCACACAATCCCCCACCCCCAACCAAGGATAGGGGAGAGAATTAAAGGAGTAAAGGGAAAAAAGGACTTGTGGGTTGAGATAAGAACAATTTAATAACTAAACTACAATAATATTGAAAATAGTACTATATACAAATATACAAATGAGTGACACACAGTGACACTGCCCCCCCATCCCATGACCAAGGCTCAGCCTGTTCCCAGCTAACGATCCTGGAGCAGGGAGAGTCCCGAAACCGCACTCACGGAACGGAGAGAACAGTCCGAGCGTCCCAGACCCAGAGCTGACTGGGGTGGGGGGGGAAGGCCTTGGGAGAGCGACCACCTGGGGCTAGATGACCCGGAGCCAAAGAGATCTGGAACCAAAAGGGCCGATCTTCCGGAGGGTCCTCACCTCTATCCTGGGCATGACGGGTATGTTATGGGATAGATTATTGGCCACTCTGGGTCTCAATCCTGAACCTGAGATCAAATCCTGGGCTGGTAACTGGGGCTGTGCTCCCTCCCAGCTTCTCCTGTTTGCAGACAGCCAGAGAAGCTGAAAGACCTTGGCAGCCACGTAAACATCACTTTTTATCAGCTTTCTTCTGAGCACAAATCCAAAACACAGCCTCTTGCTAGCTGTTATGAAGAAAGTGAACTCTGTCTCAGCTGAACCCAGGACACTTCCCTACAGAGCCTTATTTCTAGCTCTCCCCAGTGCTGGCAGGTCTACACTCAGTGCCCAGCCCTCCAGAGAGGAAACGTGCTCTATAGCAACCGACAACAAGGTCAGGCAGGCTGAAGCTGCTGTGTAAGCACTCTTCCCACTCCCACACATTCAGTGAAGGGCACTGAGTGTCCTTTATCCAGGCGGAAAATGCACTGGGAGGTTCCTGCAGAGAGGAGGAGAGACACCATTGTTTGCCTTTGGCGGGGGGAGATTCATACCGGAATAGGAAGAAAGAATGCTTTTCCAGAGAGGTCCTCGGCAGCTGGCGCGCCCAGCTCTTAGTTTCTCTCACTGCCTTCCCCACAACTCTGCAGGTGTCACAGCCCAGGTCTCCGCCAGCACGTTTCTGCTCTAGTTGGCATGTCTTCTCTATTTACAGTGAGCTGCTAGAATAGCCTGCCTTTCCAGCAACACCCATCTCATCTTCCCTGCCCTGCTCCCGTTTGGAGCAGTGCTGCAGGAAGGAACATGCGTGCGCTGAGCTTTGTGGCAGTTGCAGCAGTCAGCTGGGAATCCACCAGCTAGCACACCCAGCCACAAAGAAACCTTCCTCCTGGATTCAAGTGCATCACCGGGAAAAATCACTGAACATCAGCAATTTCAGCAGCCCACTTTTTCTGCCTCAGAAAACTGCTCCCACACGCAAAAGCTTTAAGAGGAAAGAGCTGGAAGCTTCACTGCTTCTATCTTAAACCAGCAACAGCTGCTGCAACAGAAACAAGGATTCCAGACTAAAGGGGTCCAAGTGAATCTTAAAGCTTAGATTATGATGATGCCTAATGCTAGAAGACTACAGAGAGAGAGAAAAAAGAAGTCTCTGGGCACAGACTTTTAGCAGCAAACTCTTCTGTAGAAGAGGGTGACCTAAAAATATGGTAGTTGCAGGAAAAAAAAAAAAAAAAAAAAGCTGGGTTCTGGAAAAAAGCTTCCCGTGGAAAAGAGTAAGTCTGACCCACAGCAAGAATGAGTGACCATGTTTGAGAGACAGATAAGCAATGGTAGCATTTAGAAATGGAAACACGGGGCTTAAAGTCTTATTTTTACAATAATTATCCCAGTTTCACGCTGTGAGACATGCTTTTGCTACCTGGAGAAACAGCATGATTATATATTTCAGAAATAAATAATTTGGTAAAAGCAGGAAGTGTTTGTTTGGTTTTGGTTTTTCTTCTTTGGACCTCCGATAGCTCACTACTGTTAAACAACAAAATAAAGGGTCTCTGGAAAGACTGGTAGTCCTCCAACAAAGCTAGAAGTGAGACTGCCAATATACAGCTGAGTCTCCACTCCTAAGGGATAGTGCAACAAAACCTAGACCTAATACTTTCGGTGCTGAAAGATAAAATAAAAGCAGTAAAAAGCAAACAGAGTGCCAAGGTTGCAGCCATCACAGAGGCACTACGCCGTGAGCACAAATTTTCTCCTTCTTTTGATACCAGTGTCAAAAAGCAGAGACTGCAGGAGACTACAGTCAGCTGTGCAGAGTCAGAACACAGTGACACTGCCAGGAAACTTGCACACTGCCACAAGAGCCACTGTGCTCAAGGTCACCACCCCAGAGTCAGCACTTCCAGAGCCGCTCCGAGATGGGTAAAACAAATATTATCAGCTCTCCACGGAGCCCAAGAACTTCACAGCTGAGAGCAGCTGCACACACACACATTTAAGGCTTTAGAAACAAAGGCAAGAGAAAGATGTTTTTCAAACGAAGGGACAGATGGGTGAGCGGTCAGATTCAGGGTACCATTAAGAACTGCAACATGAACAAGAGCCAGAAATTAGAAGGCTGGACTCCTAAAAGTAAGAACTGGTGGAGTAATTGCTGTCTACGGCTCCATCCTGAAATACATGCCTGCTGAGGTTCATCTGAGGCGCAGAGCAGGAGTGGAGCTCTGCGATGCTTGCTACCACTGCCAGAAACACCGGGTACATCTCATGCTCCCTTAGAGCCACTACCAACACACGAAGAGGAGATCAGTCAGGGGTCAGCACCCTAGGAGTTCATACCCAGCATATCGCTGAGCCAAAAGAGGTCAATAAAACTCTGAGGTTCTCTGCCACCATTTGTCTCTGGCTCATGAGTTTCTCCACCCTACCGTCAAAAAGGGGGCACCTAAGAGCCCCATCTTCTGCCTGAAGTTCTTTCCCAACCCCAGCCTCCAGCCTGGACCTTTCCTGCTCTAGAGTCTCAAATCAACACACAGATGACTTCAAACACCATAGAGAGACTGTTGTGTTGCTACTTCCTCCCTAAGAGTCTGGCTGTTGTATCCCTCAGAAGGGATGCCTAGAAGTCCCTGGTCCATCCCCTCACTCAAAGCAGGTATCTGATCAGGTATCTGTGTCTAGTCAAGGGTTGAGTATCTCCCACAACAGAGATACCAAAAGCTCTTCAGACCCCTGTCCCACGGCTTAACCATCCTCATGCGGGATAAAAAAAAAAATCCTCATCTGAATTCTTTAGATAAACTTGCTATTACATTTGCCTTTGCTGAACACCACTTCAGGACGAAGGGGCCAGGCACCACAGCACTAGAAACTACGCCCAGAGGAAGGGAAAATAGCACATCTCCTTTCAGGAGGGTCCCATGGGGAGAGGGTCCCTCTGCCCCAGAGCAAGAGGGGCAGTGCAATCCACCTCCAGCAGCAGAGCAGGGAGTGGAGGCAGGGAGCTGTCTCACCCACAATTCTCCCATACCCAAAAACCAGGACTCTACTTAGCATCCAGGCACCCCTTTTCATGCTTTTTAAGCCCATCTCCAAGCCCAGAAAGGCTTTCCCACGCTTGAGAGTCATGGGTAACTCAGTACAAGTTGACTGTGCTGCTGGAAACAGCCCAGCCCTCGCTATCCCTCAGATGGGGATCAAGGCCAGGATGGCTTCTTTCAGCAGCAGCTGACACATGCCAGCTCTAGCTGAGAGGGACGTTCTAGGGGTTCTTCTAGATACCGTGTTGGGGAAGTCAGTGCTAACCAGCAGGCTGCAAGAGCCCCAGGGGCTTTTAACTAGGACTAAGGAACTAGATTTGCAGCTCAAGCAGAAGGGCTGTCCTGCAAGGAGATAGGAGGCTCCCTTCCCTTCAACACTAAATACTCCTCTGTCCCAGAAGCTTCAGCTCCCCACTACCTACATTCTCTAACAGAAAACGCACCATAGCATAACCTTCCTGAAACCTAGGGCAAGGTGGTGGTAAGCTGGCTTTACAAGGACTTGGCCACAGTAAATCAGGTTCACATCATTACAGAAAGGATCTGGGAGCTTCCCATCCCACTCCTGTTTTCCAGCCCACAGTCAAAGCTACCCGGATTTGTTCTGACAGACCAGTGCAAGCACTATGTTATCAAAGCACGATCTGATTCCAATAAGCATATGTGCCCAACCATGGTCTGGTTGGCTTTCTGTCAGATCACTCATTCCTCTCAAGACCAGAACGGTCTTACTCCTTTCATTCATTAGTGAGATATCAAAGAATACAGACATTGGAGGCATCAAGGATTAAAAAACAACAACAACAAAAACCGGACACTGACTATCAGAAAGACATTTTACTCCTTACTGTAGTTCATGCTGTTTACAAGCCCAGCTGGCCAGGGAAACACGCACCTTTCAGCAGGCCATTGGAACCAGAACAGCGGTCTTCACCACCCCCATAAGCAAGCTCATCAGCAAGCTCATCAGCTGATCTGGACGTCCTAGCATAAGACCTTGTTTTTAAACTCTTGCTTATTGTTATGGGTTTTGTCTGGCGGCAAGGGAGGGGTTAAAGTGCTGGCTCCTCTTTTTAAATGACTCTTAAGGAGTCACCCCCCTTCCCCCCACAAGCG
>NW_010142598.1:0-944 GCF_000699245.1 Pterocles gutturalis | reverse complement strand
GGAGGGTGGGTGCCCGCGGCGACCGTTCGCATGGAAACAGCAGGGTGGGATCCGAGCGTTGTGGTCAGAGCGTTTCCCGCTGGAGGGTTTGCCCCCCGTCCCTCCCTCCCCTCACCCGATTTCTGCCTTTCCCATGAGATGTCCTTTGGAATCAGTTTGTTGGAAGTGTAGAAATCCTGCGTGGAAGCCCTGGGCGAGGAGAGGCAGAGGGCGTATTTGAAGGTTTATTTCTCTTTGTATTAAAAAACAGTGGTCGGCTGGGTTCTCCCCTTCCCTTCAGAGAGCTGTGCAGAAATGCCATCCCTCAGCCTTCAGCTAAACACGGAGAAGAAGTTGGGGCGAGGGATGGGGAGGGAGCACATGGCACGGTGACATGCTCTCCCATTGCTTGGAGTCCAGGTGGTATAATTATTCTCATATCATGTTTGAAAGTAAGTCTAAGTTCAAACGGCTTAGATGCCTCAACAAACCAATGTCCTGAGGCAGCGTGCTTAGGTAGTGGTCCAGACTGGGAAAGCCAAAATAAAATGAAATGAAAAATCTACCTTAGACCAAATTTCCAGGAGCACAACACCACATCTGCTAGTTACATATCTTGATAAAGGCTTCGTCACCAAAATAAACCATTCCTGGCTGATTTAAATTATGCCACTGTGGTCTTAAGAGACAGAAAGAATAGAAAAAGGACATACAGACTTTTTTTTTTTTAAAGTTGTGCTTGATTGACAGGTCTAGAAATTAAAGAAAACATCGGTCTGAACTGCAGTGTGGAAGGAGCAGTAGGACAAGCCTCAGGCTTCTTCAAAGAAGTCCACTGAAAAGATGGAGAACTGTCAAGTCCTGTTGCCGTAAGGGCAAGTGTCTAAACAAGCATCACCTTGTCGTGATGAAAACAATACATGGGTATCTGCACGTTCCAAAGCAATATAAATGAAAGAAAATAA
>NW_010142597.1:0-28285 GCF_000699245.1 Pterocles gutturalis | reverse complement strand
TTAATTTAAAATAAATTTAAATTTAATTTAAAATAAATTTAAATTTAAAATAAAATTAAGTAATTTTTTTTTCTCAGAAAAAAAACGATTATTTTTTTGACAACAGAAACATTTAGGCCTTGGAACATCAACCCAGTCAAAACAAAGCAGGGTACATCATGTTTTTTCTATTTTCTCAAAGCTCCCTGAGTTTTGGAAAGATCCCAAACTGGCCACAGTTTAATATGTGCAGGTTGAAGGGTTCAGGTCACACACCAGGATAAGTGAAAAAGGTATTATGAACAAGATGGAGTGCTGGAAAGAATGCACAAGTGAAGAACAGGTATGAATTAAACTTACAGCTTTCCAGTTCTAAGGAACAGTTCTGAGTGTCCAGAGGAAACCTACTAAAATCCATGAAACACATAGCAGAAACTGTTATTCTGCAGAAAGGAACAGAAAAACAGAAATTAAATTTAAAAATTCATACTGTCTTAGGGCTGTGCAGACATCTTTGTGAGATCCCCAACCAATCAGCTTTTTAGAATCCTAATGATCAAGTTTTTCTACTTTTTTTAGACACTTTTGAAATTTCTTCAAGATAGTGAGATAAAACTAAATCAGTGAGAGAACTGTATTTTTTAAACATAAATAGTCTGTTTTATTAAGTGCATTACCTTTAATTTTTAAACCCTTTACTGGCCTGATCCTTCATTAGCCTTTCACATGTTTTGCTTTGAAGGGTTACACTTACGAAGATTAACAAGAAGACTTCTCATTACTTGACTGGATTTCTCATAGACTGAAGTAGATAATATTGCAGATTAGAGCAAATATTATTCCAACAGCTATTTTCACAGCTAGAATGGTTATAATATTTAATTGTATAAAAAGATAAACTGCTATTTCTGGAAGCCTACTCTCCCCTTCAACACCATGGAAATGCCTTATACCCTAACAAGCTTAAGGAAATTATATATAATTACATATCATGTCTCTTCACCACTCTTCCTTCCCCCAGCTGAATATATGTCATACCCTTCACATGGAGGGCCACTGCTGTTACCCTTAGCGTAGTAGTGGAGCTCCTCTGATCCCTCTCTCTCTCTCAGGAAGCATGGAAATTAATATAGCAATAAAATGTGTACTTCACCACATCATTTCTTACTGGTCAGTGTGATTCTTGGACATACACTATTTTAAAGTGGTGTACTGCTGTTGCTGTGAGTGTTTCTGCATGTCTTCATGAGAGGGTAGATAAATTAATTACTTGTTGGAAAAATTATTACATAGCTAAAATCCCAAGTGCTTGTATAAATCTTCAAATTGTCCAGATTAGATGAAATATCACCTCTGTGCCCAGGCCTAATTAGTAACAAGCTGGAGAACTGTGATTTCTGCAATGCACAAGCCTCAGGGCCTTTATCCTAGGGGGAAAATTCCTCCATTAAAACAATTTCTGCCCCATCATCCAAATCTGCTTCATAACAAAAAGCAATAACATGTAGGTAGAAGGGAGACACATTTAATGACCTTGCTGTTCCAGCCCTGGAATTGCTGTTTCACTTTCCAGTTCCCTGTAGTCACACAACATGCCTGTCTGACATTGCTGGTATCAGCACCAATAATCTGCTCTCTGTGCCTGTCTGGAGCTCCGATTAATATCAATGGCATGTTTACAGGTATCCCAGGGTGAAAATAGCTGAGACAAACAGTTTTAAAAGACTCAGGGGAAAAAAAGATCACATTTGTTCATTGCTAATAATTTTGGGCTTTACTGTAGTCAACAGTAAAACTACTGCAATATTGCTAAAACCACTGGCAACGAATTAACACTTGATAGACTTCAGTGCTGTTTACAACAGATGAAGAAACTGCCATTATCCTGTGACAGGAAACAATATGTGAATGATAGAAAAATACATTATCTGTATGTTATGAATCCTAAATTTATTTTCCCACTGGTACGCTGGTCACCAGTTCCCATTATCTGATGCCAGGGGATTAATGCCAGTCCAGTATCAGAGTCTTTACTGCAAGTATTTCCAGTAATTTCTCACTGTGCAGACTGTTGGTCCAGAATTGCAGTCATGTATTTTCCTGTAAAAGATTATTGTTCTTACCGTAGACTGAAGAGTACGTTGCCATCAGGGTATACTCGGAGCATGATGTTTTCCACAGTTGTATCATGGATAAAAGATCTTTTGGAGTGTACAAAAAACACATCAGGTACCCAGATCTTTTTTATCAGTCTTCCATCAAAAGTCATACTTTTGTTTTTGTTACTACGAAATGAAAGTCTCTCATCCTTCCAGTAATGTCTGAGATATAAAGTCATTGTGAAGTCCTTTGTTTAATTAAAAATAAAAGAAGTCAATGCTTGTTTTATTCACATACAATAGAAAATAGTACAAAGTAATCAGCTCATCCAAAGGATCAATTTCTCCTCTGGGCATTATCTGGAGGATCCTCAATGAGAGGAATCAAACGCCACTCAATTAATTTAAATATAGATTAGAAGTATCTCTGAGATACTGGCTGTTTGCTTTGTCAGTAGTGACTGAGTCTGGGGTTCATACTTTGTTTATTCTTCCATAAAGCTTTTACAGATTTCAATGGTCTGCTAGATTGGACCATCAGTGAAGTGATAAAGAAACTTTAAAACCAACCAAAGGCCAATGGAAAGGGGTTTCCTTCAGAAATCTTCACAAGCTTTTCCCAGAATGGACTGTAGTTTCTTTACAAAGGGATTAATTTGAGTTCTTCATGAGCATTAGATCAATTTGTAAATCCATCAATCTGTGCATTTCATACAGATATTGCACAGAGGTTTTAGATTAGCATGTTTATGAATTAAATGCATCATAAAGAAAAAAATATTAAATTCATAAGAGTAAACAATTAAATTTTACAATAATTACATTTTTTAATGTGAAAGATTGCTAAAAATATTTTATCATCCTATTTAAAGAAATAACATGACTGCAAATATATGCGTGGAAAGAGAGGAAGAGGATGCTGCAAACCCAGTTTGAGCTTCTGCACAGCCTGACTGCTCTGTGCTCACCTATATAACTCACCTATATAACTTTTGCATTATTAGATAGACATCACTTATCTCAGTAGAACAATTATTTCTGATAAGAGTGCTGGGAAGATATTTAGATCTTCCCCTGTAATATGATTATAGGATTTGGGTAGGTTTGCAAAGGAATACAGGGGTTCATACTGACAGATCCCACTGCAAACTCAACACCTACAGCTAGAGCTACACTCACTGTGAAAATATATTGTAAATGAGATCTCTTCACAAAATTAATGTCCTCTGCTATTCTAGGATGGAACAACTTGTCAGTAATGTCTGGGTGGCATTATTAGTGACCATTTTGGCTGATGAATGAACAGCTTGCATTCCAGTGCTACAGGTCCTTGACTATAGTGAGGGTGTCTTCTCCCTAGGACCATTCCTGGAACTGGTTTTTCCATTTCCATTTGTTGTGACCACAGCTCCACCCATGCCAGAAATGATGGGAATATTCAGATCTGCACAAGCAAAGGAAGCAAAGGACATGAAGCCTCATTGTCTAATATACAGAGCACTAAGAGCTCATGTGAAAGCCCATGGGGCTTACTGAGTGCTTGGCATTTTGAATTCAGAGCACTATCCACTCTGATCTGTTCCTCTTGCCCACGGAGAAATTCCATGTATTCTTACATAACACTTACTAGTTTAAATGAGAATGACTTGCTTGCTTCAAGGCAAGGTTGTGCTCTTCAAGGGTTTGCTTTCTTTTACTGTATTTTACTGATTGTACTGTATATCCAGCTGAATGTTTCTGAGACCCTGAATTTTGGCTGAAATTCTTTATTTCAGTTCTACTAACCAACTTACCATGTCAACTTCAGATATGCTGTCAATGCTTTCTACCTGCACATCAATGCCCACAGGTATTGGTGACCCTTCAATGTAACAGAATGAAAGAGTGATGAGGAGCACAAATCCATATTTTTAAAGGGAAGACTGTGTATTAGCAACATACAGAGAATACCCCATCCCAGCATTTACTATGGTCTGTCCACTTTAGTGCACTGAAGGAGAAAGACCATGACAATCAAGTAAAACCCGATGCTAAACAGTTGTAAAAATAAGTACAAATTCTTAAATCTTTTTGCAGCCAGACTAATTGTTATTGGCATTGCAGTTTGGACAGCAGTGACAGTTTCCTTGTGCTGCCAAAGCTAATGAACTGCTTGGAGTGCTATTTAGAACTGTCATAGGGAAAAGCTGAGTAAATATATCAAATACATCAAAGACTGCAAAGCTTACTCACCAGTTCCAATGCTTATTCCGACACTTAAAAACAAAATATCTGTTACTTAACTATTTAAAGTTTGGCATAGATATACGTAAGAAAGGATTGCTTGCTCACTACCTCATAGAGAAAAGCTGTACACATACTAAGCATGTTCTCTGATGGAGTGTTGTGTATTACTGGGTACATAATTTATTATCAAGTACAATACATACCAAACCGCACTAGGTGACTTTATTTTATATACTACCCCACTATTTCATGCCACTGAAAAAGGCTGTGAGTTTATAACACAATGGGATCTGAATGAACAAATTATAAAACCATATTTCTATTTTTACAATAAAGTGACCAGAAATCAATTAAAACTTACAGCAAAACATAAAATTATTTCCAGTCTCTTCAGTATACAATAGCTAGAATGAGGGATCTAGTTCTATATAGGTTATGTACCTGTGTAATTTTCAGCAAGCAAGTCATTCCACTAAAGCAATTGACTAATCACTTCCTTAAAGAGGAGGGAGAGGAGAGACGTGTGCATATATGTGTATACATGCCCCCCCTCCAAGAATATTCCGCATTTGGCATGAAAATCAATAGTAATTATTGTACATGGGATTCCAACTACATTTGTTAAAAATAGTCAGTTGAAGTATTTTTAAAGTACACATTTAAAATAACCCAGTATAAAACATGAGTATAAGGAAGTCTGAACAGCTGGAGATAGCAACAGCTTTTGAAATTTGTCTTTTTCTTGTCTTTTCCTTTTATCAGTGTCAAGTCAAAATAGTCCAGAAATATCACTCTTCTGATAACCAGCCACAACACTGTGTCTCTTTTTGGAATTATCCTTAAAATAGCAGCCTTCAAGGATTACACAGCTGCCTCCAGTTCTTACCAGTAGAGATCTTGAACTATTTTTGAGATATATTAAAATCTGGCTCTGCAATCTCTTGATTTGGCTTGTATGGAGGGTTTGACCCTGCACAGATGAAGATGCATTGTGCATGGGAAAGCAAGGTAAGATGTGTTCAGGTTAGCAGGGCACACAGGAGCATGTTTCAGCACTGACGAGAGGTGTGCTCTGACTCAGAAATCACGTCTCCCTCTGAAACGAATGCATCACTCAGTCTATTGGCCAAAGCTCAAAACAAAATTCAGGACTCCAGACAGCAGTTTAGTTTATTCATAAAACACTAGACAGCCCTTGGGAAAATGGTGCTTCTTTTGGAGAACAGAGACAGCAGGAGACATCTGCCCTAGAGGCTGATGCACAGAGTATCAATATATATATCCAGCCAGGCTTCTTCACACAAACCAAGAAAAATTTTTAGCCTCTCCTAAACAGGTTTTGACCACTTCTCACCTTTGTTTTGACCACACCACACAAACAGCAACTTGTAGCATGTACTGGTTCAAAAATGCCTGGTTGTAATCTGAATGGAGTCACCTTCTCAGTATTCCACTGAAATCTAAACTATTTTGTAAACTAAAGACAGGTTTAGCCTAAGCAGAAGTCATTGTGGGATTTACACGTGATGTGAACATCATTCACAAATGGCATTCACACATCATTTAAATGCAAACACCACAGAAAGATGAGGTGCTCCTCACTTGCATGATGAAACAGGACAAGCCTCCATTGCAGAGCTGACACCGGAGCTAGCTGTACACAAGGCAGGGTGGCTCAGGCAGCAGGCTAGCCCTAGAAATAGCACTCAAGCCTAGGAGCATTATCAATATGAAAGCTGACTAATATGCAAATGGCACTGAAGACAGAAATCTGGCCTCAGCCCTTGGCTCCCTTTAAAGTCCATGCAGCGTAACAGACACATTCTAGATTGCGGTGGCTTGTGACTTGGACATGCCTGTTGGTTACCAGGGTTGCTTAGAGTGACTGAAAATAGGTAGATGAACTGTGTATTATCTGACCTTACCCACCACAAAGCTTCAACTTCTTAATATTGTAGGTGTGTCCAAACTCTTACCCTGAGACTATGGCAGAGGCACGTGGCAGGATTTACTGGAAGTTCTCATATCTGGGCATACATTTGATCTTAACTGCTATACTAAAACTTTGGGGGGTGATTTGCTTCGATAGCATGTTAAAAACAGTGGGTTTAGTCTCATTTATGTACAACTATGTGGGTGTAAGGAGAGGAGAGGGGAGCAACTGTCTATGTAAAATAATGATTCTACCAGTTTCTGAGTCAAGGAGAAATCTAAAGCAAATAAAGTTAACTGTCCATTATCAGCATTCTTCAAACAGTCAAGGAGCTACCCACAAATCATATCACAGAACAGGATGACTGGCTTTCTAAGCCATATATCATCTGTAGTGAGGAAAAGGTTTTTCTTAGTGACTGCTGCTCAAAAGCGTGATGTTAGCAGTCCTAATACTGGGCTTTGCAAAATACTGGGATTTGCAAAAATTACCAACAATTTCCTACCCCAACAAGCACTATTCCAGTGTGGGCACAATTTAATTCAATAATTCCCCTCATCTGGGCAGATATAAAGGAACTGATCACAGAACTAGAAATTAGTAGCAGCTTATGATTAAGTTGGATACATGCACACAAACTGAAGTGTCAGTTACACATAAAAACACGCAAAGGCACTTGGTTGGTTGAAGGAACAGCTTGCACTAAGTTGGCAACTGTTATTAAAATCAAGTCAGTGGGGACACTGAATAGCATAAAAGAGATCAAAAGCTACGCCCAGGAGAAATAGGGTGGATGGTTCTAAAGTGAATTAAATAAAAAGGGAACTGTTACAATGAAATTTGTTCTTGATTAGGTAGAAATGCTAGAACCGTGAAACAGACTCCTTAAAAAAGGGATTCTTGTTCTCTCTCTGAGGAAAGGCAAAAGGCCTTATTCATACTGCTTACTGATAAAATACTGTTCAGTCTAGCATTCACCACAGACAATTATTAAACCACATCCCCTGACCCCAGCCCTGACCTATTATTGACAGATCATAGCAGCTGCAAATATTTTCTTCCTGTCCTGATGCTAGTTTGGCAACAAATGTAAGTAGATTATAAAGACACTAAACACTGCACATATACACAACCCCAGTCACTTCAGTGTGCCGTTCACTTTTCTAATATTAAGCATTGTTATATTTTTGTCACTAATACCACCCTCCCCATAAGATACATACTGGCCTTACTCTGGTCTAGGCCTTCTGAGCTTTGTAGTTTTCTGGGAACATTTCCTTCTGTGATTAAAAACCAACTCCACTAGAAACCATAATAATTAACTATCGGGAACAGGTTGCTGAGAACAGTTATTTCTTCATCACTTGGATTTGTTTCACCACGATTGGATGTTTTTTTAAAAAAGAGCATCTCAATAAGCATTAGAAAGGATCCTAAACCAGCCAGGACAGTGAAGTGATTTGCCTACCTCTGTGTCTGCACCACAGCTTTCTCCCTAGGATACTGAGAATTTCAATCTCTGGCTGACCATCAGGGAACAAGAACAAATTCACTTTGATAAAAAATAAGCAAAGCAAAGCTGTGTTTTTTATTTCCCCGTTTGACAAAACTGGGGATGACAGAGAGGATTTTGTTATTAAATTGAGCAGCTTCAGTTGCTTCTGGAGCGTTGCTACAAATCATTATTTTAGAGGGATTAGTAATTTTCACAATGGAGTCTCCACAGATTTTCAAGATAATTACTCCTCAGCAGAAAAAAACAGAATTGTTTTCAGATGGGTTTATCTTCACACAAGCCATTTCCAGTCTTTTAGTTTAAAGGTTTAAACATAGCAAAAGAATTCCTTGATGAGCATGGAGTTTTTTTAATAGATAGTACAGCAGGCAAATTCTATAATACCCTTTTTAGAAGGGATATTACATTAAAAGTATATCCTTTTAGCATTTTAGGATCAATGTCTACAGTAATGATGACTGGTTTAGTGAATTCTACAGTATTTTTTTCATAGTCAGACCTCTGAACACACAGCAGATTGCACCCGAAATTCCATACGATAACTGTTGAATTTAGAAAAACCAGCCACTGTATCCCAGTTGGCTTTGTAACAGTGTATGCTGGAAAAAACCTAGGTCTACAGAAAGCTCCCAGTAGGAGACAGAAACCAGGGAAGGATTAAGACCCATAGGAGTACTTTCTTCTAAAAAAAGGCTTGTGAGACGGTAGAGGAAGAAAACCAGACAGAAATGTAAACAACCCTCAGGGAAGTGAAGTTATGTGGATGTATTTACTTTCCTCTGGCAATGACTGAAACAGGAGAATTACTGGCAATAGTATTTTCTTTTGTTACTGTTTTGTTTCTTTCTTATTTATGTGAGAAATTAAGGTGCACTGGTATTAGCAGTAGCCAGCTGTTGGTATGGAAGAATTAGCAATGTTAGAGAAAAATATCCAGGAGAAGGAGCCTATTAGAGGTCTTGCAAATTACCAAAATATTTCCCTCCTGTTCTGGAGGGAACAGCTATTTCTGCAGCTATTCCTTCCAGTAACACAGAAAAGGCTATTCCACTTCCATCAGAGTGAGACTTCTCCACCACAGTGAGAAGATATTTCTGACCATTCAGGAGGGCTGTGGTGCAGAAGAGAAAACAACTTGGTGGCAAAGAACTATTAGAATTGCAGCATTTTTTGAGCATTCATTGGGCCCCATTTTCTTTACTTCCCCCCCCCCTTTTACTGTCAGATGAATTTAAATGTTACTAATTTAGCCTGAGGAGGGAGGAAGCATAAGGCAGAGTGAGCTACTGGGATTTCTGATGCTCTGAAAATTTGGAATTAAGATTATGCTTAATTGCAGATTGGGATGCAAATTGTCTAGCAAGACTGTTACCTCTTGATGCTACTAAATTCTTTTCCATCATTTCTAATACTTGCTAATGTTATTATCCTCTATATTGGTTGACAAAGCAGAGATAGCCAATTTTAAAATTTCTTCAACTAACACACTGTTATCATAGGAAATTACAGGCCCTTAAAACACAATGCAAAAGAAAAATGAACTTGTCATCCTTCGGTATATGTATATACACAGTGAGAATATGCATGTACACAGTGACAATGATCATGTGGTTCCATAATCTTTAGACTGCAAAATGGTTCAGAGAGTGTGTGGAAGGGTTTTACTGTCAGGAAAACCAAGGCACAGAGGAATAAAAGAATGACCTCCTCTATGTGCTAGTCTGCAGTTTTTTTAAATGGAAATGTTAATTTTTAGTAAGTGGAGAGAGAATTCAGGAAACCAAGAGCTCACACCAATGACTTCTGCCAGTATTTTGAAATAAGACAGTTCAGAAAATAATAGGATACAGATAAATTGATGTATAGTAGAAAAGAAAGTAACTTTAAAGCATTTCTAAGGATTTGCTCTAACACTCCTCTCAACGTGCACAGTTTTGGCTGCTAAGGCAGCCTGCATTGTGGCCCTCAGATCTGATCTGCTAGAAGTTTCTGTTCACTGTCTGATATTGGCCTATGCTTGCCCTTTCTCACTGAGTTTAAAACATGCGGATGCCCATTCCAAGAAGTGCTGGCAATATGATATAATTTCTTACTTTTTCTACAGTCCAAATTTAAGCTGTCTTGTCACAGATTATCGGTTTATTGGGCTACTGAAAAATCAGTTGAAGTACTTTAGGTCATAGTAGTGTGCAGATATATTAGTCGTGAAAAGATCTGACTCTGAGTCTGCTGACAGGCTTTTGCTTCCTTTGGTAGGACCCATGCGGACAGACAGCCTTACCAGAACTGGCAAGCACTATTATACTGTTGCAGGACCTCTCACATACCCATCTCCTGGCCTTTATTAGTGCCTCTGGACCAGCAAGGACTAAACATAATTCCTACAACGTTCACTGATGCAGTTGGTAAAGCTGCTTGAGCAAAGGAAACATCCATGCTCCTAGTCCGATGTCTAGTGGAATTACTCAAAGCACTATGCTGGTCCACATCTGTTGCATCAGTGGGGATCCATCTATTGGAGACTTCCAAACAAAAGAGGACCATGATGTTACATAGAAGGCAACAGCAAAACAAAACAACAAAAATCCAGGAAAGGAAAATAAAAAACACCCCCCTCAACAACGAGGAGCCAAGAGCCTGGGTAAGGGAATAAGTACAATGCAACCATGTAAATTTAGGGTTTTTTTAAAGAATGTTTGGGTGTACTGAATTATTGGTTTGCTTCACTCAACCTCACTGTATAGTGAACTGCAGACAAAGTAACGTTTCTATAGCAAAAATGTAGAAACAGCTTGCTAGCAACTTGCTGGTTTTGCTTCATCTTGACATAGTACGCTTCTCAGACTTTGATGTCTATTCTGTTAATAAATGGACAATGTCAGGACTAAGTTTTAAAATCAAGAGCCAGAGAGTCAAATTCTGATTGTGCAGCTAAAATGGCATTGCAATCAGCAGGAGAATGCCAGAATACACTCACATAAATGACAGCAGAGTTGTGTCCATGTGGTCAAAAAAAAGGATCTCTTACCTCCGCAGAGCAATGATATACTTTCATGAGAAAGCAACTAGTCATGTGAGAAAAGTCACAATTATTGCCAGTAACACTGCAGCTGGTAGCATCACTTACCAACAGTTCTACATTCATTTCCCCCAGTTTTTATCTTGTCCGTGTTTGCTCAGTTCACAAATGAAATTCAGCATGTGCTCTCTGTTTTTCCTTTGTTACTTAATTAAAAATACTCAAAACTCCAGGTCTTGTAGTCTGCCTCCTTTCCTTTGCATGTGTGGGGCTAAATGAAATCAAACAAGTCAGATTTAGATTTAAGAGTTCCCTGAACTGAGGGCTCTCCTGCATTTTCAAAACAGCATGTATTTTCCAGCTGCTTTTTCTCCCAAACAGATGCAAAGGATGATTGACCTTCTCAGGGAAAGGGGCACAGTGGAGTCAGATTAACAAAATCTGTCATTCCAACTCCCTGATTTACCCAGAAAATCACAGTGGAGGAGGGAAAAAAAATGTCCCTCTTCTAAAGGTAAAGAATAATTTAAAAATACTTGGTTTTCACCCAGCTCTTTTGACCTGGTTCTTTTTTCTCCCATCAGTATTGTGAATTGATGCATTGTGCTGAGCTGAATAAATCATGCACTGTGGCATGTGACAGATACAAGCCCTTCACGAATCACTGTACTGAAATGCTTCATTAGATTTGATAAAAAAATCCCACAAAATTTTACTTGCTTTAAACATATAAAGCCATGGTGTTGTAAGTATTTATGCAGCTCAGGGCTATGTTATGACTGCCGTAGCAATGACTATAGCAATGGTATATCTAATTTCACCTTCTCCTCTAGTTAAGTTTCCTTCTGCTGCACACTTAATCATCAGCATTCTTCAGAGAAACCTGAACTCTGTCTCTGCTGTCATTCTGGGCATGTTATTCAGATTCACGTTTCAGCTGGTGAGTTTTGTCCTCTGATGAGGTCACAACTTGTGTACTAACTCTCTGCTGGTGCCTTATTAACCTGCCTCTTGTGAAAAACAAACCACTCTTTACTACTGTAACATCACTAAAATCAGTGGTAAGATAGGAAAATCTGAGTACAAATTTGGGATTGACATTCATTTTTTGCTGAGACTTTTTTCACTGTGTGCTGTAATAGAGAGATTCACACATAAGTATTCCACATATTAAGAGAGTTCTGAAAAATTGGAAGTGTGCAAACTATTGGATGTGACTGAAAAAATGTGCCTCCCATGCCACTGTGGTATGTGGCAAAGCTGATGCACTGTTCTGCTGAAAGCTATTTCTGAAAGACAGGAGTACAGCTGAAATCATACCCATGGCAATGTGATTATTGAGAGGCCTGTGCAATGAAGTCAGTGGAAAACTACACCTGGCTTCAGTAGGAATGGGCTCTATGACTAGTCATCTGAAAATAAAAAGAAAAGGGGAAAAAGCCTGGTACAGATTTGCTGGGTGTAAAAAAATCCTCACTGTCTGTGGAAAATTACAACTGCCAGATCACAGGGTATATTCTGAAAGCTGCTTTTATGTACATCATAAATATTGCTTCCTGGGATGATCCAGCGATAAAGTACATCCCAAACTGTTGTTTGCTTTCATGGAAATGCTACTTCCTTTCTGAGATGGAAATTTAAATTCCTTGTGTGGCAAAGCAGGTGGTAATAAGAAAATATCCAGACTAACAGATATTAGACTAAATAGGTATTAGGCAAAACGTAATACTAACTTTTGATGTCAAGAAACAGATGCATCTCAACTACTGCTCAAAATCAGGCAAGATTTTTGCTCTCTGACAAGACAGAATTTCTAGGCTAACAAGAAACCCTTTAAACCCTTTTACATTCCTCCAGTGCATCCGGAGAGACTCTTATTACCCCAGGTGTCCCTCCTGGCATGCTTGCCAGGCCCAGGTCCCAGCAGCTGGTGTCAATAAGAATAGCTCCACAGACTTCAGCTAGCCTCCCAGATTTACATTTGTTTACACAGCTGATTATTGGTCCTCATATATTTTATTTTGGCTTCATAAACTGGAGCAGTTTGGTCTATTTTCATGAATCATGAACACGGAACTGGTGATACAAAGGCTCACACAAAGCTTATTAGTGGAACAGCTTTCTCATTTTACCTGTCATGAAGGGAAGTAAAAATTGAATCCAAACTGTGAACAAGCCATTGAATACTCCTTTTATCCACATGCAATTTAGTTAAATAAAGGAATAGTCATCATAGTGCCCAACAACACAGAAACAAAAGGGTAATAAACTGAAGGCCTGTGGGTAGTTTTTTGGTATTGTACAGAGAAAAAAGATTTAGGCATCGATGGTTCATTTCAATCTCTCAAAACAAATTTGATGACTAATTTGCTAATTGCTAACAGACTATGCAGTTTACAGGGATACCTTAATAACTGTTCTCAAAGAATCTTATTCTAATAATATTTTTTTAAACAGCTGTGAAAAGGGGAGAATTTGAACAGTTTCTCCTATTGATATGCTAAACACAAAGAAGTCCTTTGCACTCAAGTATTTCTGAGTTTCTTCTTTCTTTATTTCTCGGAGTATAACAAAAGAGATGGCCTGCTGTCTGTCATTCAATTTTAAGTGACATGGCTGGGCAGAGTTCAAGTAAACCTCCAGAGAGAGGATAAACTATAAACCAGCGCAGTGCAAGCATGTGCTGCTTACCTCCAAATCCAGGTCTCAGTGCAAAATCATGGTCTTCTATGCGAAGAAGCTGCTCAGATTTAAGTGGCCGTACTTTCGTGCTGTCAAGTTTCCTCATTTTAATTTCTCGTTTGCTATGTTTAAAAAGAAGAGTAAGAAACTTCATTTTTTTTTTTTTCTACCTGACATTCTGAAAGCTAAAATGAAGCAGGGACTCAAGAACACTGGACAGTATGATAAGGGAAACAACTGTGCTAATAAAATTAGAGAAAGATACATTGGAAAAGGTAGGAACATCAGGTATGAGGGTGCCCAGGTCCATGAGGAACACCAATTATATATAAAAAGTTCCAGGAAGAATATCTAGCTCTTCCTCTGTTACCCTCAGAGATTGTATCTACCACTATGTAAGAGATCATAGCTGTTTGAAAAAAACCTTATTATTGACATAATGACTTGCAACTCAGACTTGGAAATTACACCATTCCATGGTTTTAAACCACTTCATACATTAACCATATTACAGAGACAATTATATTTTTATTATAAAACTTTTATTTTTCCTAAGAGCTCAAATGAGTCAATAATTTTCTCACTAGCCCATCCCCTAATTTGCTGCTCTGACATGCAGCATTGCTTGCATCAAGAGTCCTGTCTCTGCATTTTTCCCCATGCCACACATAACTGAGTCTCTGCATAGCATCAAGGCAACAAAGATGAACCTGTGTTCTAAGCAGGACACCATGAATTCTGTACTTCTTCCGTGTGACTGTTGCTAGCTTTCTTCCCATCACAGAATGTACTGCAC
This sequence comes from Pterocles gutturalis, assembly GCF_000699245.1. Lineage (NCBI taxonomy): Eukaryota > Metazoa > Chordata > Aves > Pterocliformes > Pteroclidae > Pterocles > Pterocles gutturalis. Next base: position 14,035 of record NW_010142597.1, on the reverse strand, counting down.
AACATTCTAAACTCCACTGGGAAATTCACATGCCTAAGAATGGACTCAAGCTCTCCAGATGGAAATCTCATGTGCTGCATCTGCATTTAAAATGAACAGCAGATGTCCATCACAATGCAGACTCCTTTTCCATTTTTCCCATGAACAGAAACCATGGCACAAGCAGCAGGTGGGTCTAGTACATGCCCATATCACAGAGGTATTTGGGGTAAAATACAGACAAGATCTACAGACAGATGTGGCAGCTGAGGGGCACAGCCTTTCAAAGGAATCCATTATGTTATTTGATTCTGCTATAAGCAAAATGCTATTGTGTCTCCTTAAGTTTCCACTCCTTGTTGCATGTCCTGCTTTAAGTAGCTGGCTCCAAGTAATATGAGAACTAGTCATACCTAACCTGCAGAATTATGCCCAGCTTTGGGCCCCCATTTCAGGAAGGTTGTAAGAACCTGTGTAGTTTAATTTAGAGGAAGAAGACTGAGGGAACACACCACAGTCTTCAGAACACATCACGAGATTTTAGTAGGCCCTTTGCTCCACGTCCATTCCTCAGTAAGATAAGCAGTGGCAACAAGGGACATCTATGGTACACATTAGAAAAATCTTTCTCATGGTGAGAACAGTGAAACATGGAAACATTGCTTGGGCAGGCTTTGAGACTCCTTTCACTCAGGCTATTTAAGAATAGGTTAGACATATATCTGTAGGAATTACTTAAATACAGCTGCTTTGCCGCAGGTAAGGACTCTTGCTAGACATAATATCTTTCATGCCCTCTGTGATTCTCTGTGACTTTGCTGCCAGCAACTCAAATTATTACTTTAGACTGAATGATAGAAATCTGTTCTGAAGATTTGCCCTGTAGTCAAACACTGTAACATGAGGTATGGAATACCTTAGGATAAGGTATGCGCCTGTATTTACTTTTTTTTTTTTTTCTCCTTTCCCCTGCTTTTTTCTTAAAAATTAAGCCCAGGAAATTACTTTTTAAAATGATACGTTACAGGAGGTATGCTGGGGTGCCTGCTGGGCTATTCAGAACCATTGGGTTTGACCAAATTAATTTACCTGAGTATTCTTGAATGTCTCTGGCAGCATTGTCTGAAACAAATTATCAGGGCAATCAGAACACCCATCAGGTACTCCAAATACAGACTTCAGTTTTCTGAGTATGAAAACTATGTGGATGCTAAAATGAAACCCTACGCTTCAGAGAATTAAAAATGCCCCAGAGCAAGCCTGTACAAGAGTAGAATGGGCAGTAGAACTGAACACCTGCAACAGGTATACAAGCAAATTCTGCTGCTTGGGAAACAGTAGCAGAGAAAATGATGAATTATGTTCAGAATGCCATGGCAGAGCTAATACAGTTTGGAAGTATTAGGTTATTTTTCATCCAGTGTGCCAAGGAAAATACCTGTTTAATGCTCCGATGATTTCACTGGAAGAAGCAGGCTAAAACTATGATACATGTATTACAACTCCTTACCAGAAGCAACTGTGTGACTGAGGAAGCCTTTCCCTAAATCATGAGAGCCAAAACATAAGCAACCAGGGCAGGAATTTTTTTCTTAATGAGCCACTGAGAAGAGATGTCATGGGATTTTGATATTCCTTCTGTTTTCCTGGATGAGGAAAAAATAACGGAAATGCTGCCTATATGAAAAGCATCTTTTGTGCCCTCTTACTTGAACAGCCTCTTCAAGCTGATGTTCTGCTTACAAATGGTGGAGTAATAATAATTATTTCTAGCTGCTATCAAAAGTGGTTGTTCAAGCTAGGCAATATCTTGCACGGGTCAGAATAGCACTTTCATTACAAACATGCTGCATCTTTTCTTCAATACCTCCCTTTGGAAGTATATATAGCTTTTATTGTAAAGGAAAATAGGCTGGCATGCAGAGATAAATACTCATGGTACTTGGAATTAATTTCACGGACACTGGTAACATTGCATGCGTAAAAGTACCAAAACTTAGAAAAATTCCATTAAAAATTCTCAAATAATTAAAAAAATACACTTCTGCTTCACAATTTTTCTCCTCTTTGCCTGCTTCCCCCACCTAAGGCTAAGAAGTGTTCTCCAGCAGACATTCCTTTAACATCAGCATCTGAACTCCAGATGTTGCTCTTTGGCTAAGAGTTATGGTATTAAATTGTCCTCAATGCAGCATTAAAGTTATTTAACTGATGACTCAGAGGGAATCACATGCATGTATTAGTTTACTCTCAAGAAATCCTAGACCCATATCTAACTATTGATCAGCACCACAGCATTGTGAAATCATCAGCAGATGTTTTCTTGAGTCCTCCTCCTTCCCATGGCACCAATTCCATTAAAAAGCAGAAGAGACAGATCTAACTATCCTAGGTCTCAGAAAATCTTACCAAGGTCAGTCAAGATATACTTTTCATTCTCACAGAAGCACAGCAAAGACACATTATATTTCAGTGGCCTGGCACCCTGGTCTCTTTATTATGCATCTTTGGCCAGCGTACCATAATCCAGGAGTTTAAATGCAGTTGTTGATTCTGCACACTCATTGTATGGCAGATGTCTGGCTGTTGTGGGTGAGAGGAAAAGCCCACACAGAATTACAGAATCACAGAATCATTTAGGTTGGAAAGACCTTTAAGGTCATTGAGTCCAACCATTAACCTAACACTGCCAAGTCCACCAATAAATCATGTCTCTAAGCACCACGTCTACAGGTCTTTTAAATACCTCCAGGGATGGCGACTCAACCACTTCCCTGGGGCAGCCTGGTTGAATGCTTGGCAACCCTTTTGGTGGGAAAAGCATTTTTGAGAAAATAAATTTTTGTGAAAATCATCGGCAAATGCATGTATGAGCAGATACATGCACCTAAGGAAAGGAAATCTCTCTTTACCTACCTGGAGTAGTAGTAATAAAGGGAACTCTGACAGATGGCATGGTATTGGCATAGATCTGAGCAATGGTAAATATGAGTTTGTTGGTCTCAGTGAGGCACATGCTCAATAAACTACTGCTTCCAGTTATACTAGCTCTGCTTTCCACTGCTGTATTCCAGGAAACAATTTACATTATGCAAATTAAATGGCATTCTATAATTACATTCCAACAGAAGTTATAAAAAGCAGTTGAAGTGTTTCAGATCACATAGGGAAGACACCCCTGCTAGTACTTATATAATAAGTTCATGGAAGCACTAGCTCTTTGGATGAAAAAACGCAAGATATACTCTTTGGATACTTCACTATCCAATACTGTTATATGGACTCACAGCTTGATGTCACGGTATCTGAGAGAGCTCTCAAAGAGCAGTTAGTCACTGCCTACAAAACCAAAGCAACTAATTCAGAATTCTTTAACAATGGACAAATACATGGCAGGCTTTTAAAGACAAATTTAACTGCTCCTACCTAACCTTGAATACCTAATAATGAATGAAAGGTCAAAGGTCTGCTCAAGGATACTTGGATTGTTTTTGATTAAAGCATTTAACCACATAATGCCATCAGTGTAGTTCCGTAACCAGTGGCATTCATGGGATTGATGTGGTTAGTATCCCATCTGGTTGTCTTTAACTTAACAGGTTATCAACAGTTTATACTGGTTCAAGGAGGAACCGGACAAGTTCATGGAAAAGATATCCAATGAAGGTCACTGAATTTTCAGAAATTACTGAGGGAAATCTGCTGACTGGATACAAGTGGGAGTATTAGGGGGAAATATCTTATTTTATGAAAAGAATACGCTAGATTTAACTGCCATAAGCTTCTTTCCAGTGCTATGTCCCCAAGATACTCTAGCTACTACCAAATCAAAGGTATCCAAAAGGTAGAAGCTACAGAAGTCTTATTCCCAGAGAGTCTGTGGAGTTACATGGCAGCATGATCTCTTAAATGTTTTAACATATTTATCAAATCTTGAAGCCCAGATAGATGTAATAATCAAAATCATACAGTTCTGTCCTTCTCTCTCATAAAAATGCATTTCTAAGTGCTCAGTAACATCAGCAACACGTACTGTCAAAAAGCCCAATATTTTGACAGCCAAATGTTTTCTTCTTTGCTGTAGGAAATGGACCATGAGAATAATCTCTTTCTCATGTACTTTTGGTTAATGCTTTAAAATCTTCTTTACAAGAGAATGCAGACAAATAGCTTTGGAGGGGGAATTGGGTTACTCTATTAAAACAGTGGAACTTGTAGGTTAAGTAACATTTTCACATGGGATTCTTTTTAAAAGGCCACCCATTTAACCAAGGCCATCTGTCAGCTGTGTCCCTAATAACCCTAGTGCTGGCTGAAAGGTTTTTCCCCAGAAAGAAAAAGAGGCTGGTGGAAAGTCAGACCCTGTTGCAATGTACTGGAGGATAATGCTGCCTTTAGAACAAAACCAGAGAATCAAACAAAGAGAAATTAAACGTATTTGGATCCTTTCCACAGAAAAGCTGATTTGCAGCTGCTAAGCTTTGGGATCTTCTGTGGCTGTGATTCTGCAGTCTTCTTCCCAGTTCCAAATCACTAGGACCTAGGAAATTAAGACATAGAAGGCCAAAACATTTCCTTGTGTAAAGAAAACTTCTACACCAGTCTGCATCAGCTGAGAATGCAGTCCTGGCATTCCTCCTTGGAATCTTCCTTTCTGTTAATACACTTCCGCCTGTCTCACAGCATTGGCGTATGGATCCATTTGCATGTATTAGTAAAGATCTGTGAAGCGGACACTGTGTTAGTATTGTTACTGCTGTCCTGTGGCAAAAGGTCAGCAAAGGATGTCCAGCAGGATGAGACAAAATACACTGTCTCCTACCACCAGGCTTCTCTCCTGCTTTGTGATTTTTTATGTCAGTGATGGAGCAACTCCTCTCAGGCATTGCAGAACAGGATAAATGCAAACAACAGTAGCATATGCTTCACTTTTACCACTGACAAAAGCATAGCAGCTGAGCTTAAAATAGACCTTCCCAACCACTACAGCAGTAAGAAGATATTTTATTCTATTTCTATTTGATTAACTGTTTCCTGAGACTAGCAAAGCACCAGATTAGACCTTATATTGATATTAGGGTTAGGTCTGTTTGTTTTGTTGTTACGAATAATCATGCACCAGCACTCACTCCAAAAGTGAGTTTGAAACAGTCTGATGAATAGCCATTGTTTTCATGAGCTTTTGTCTTAGACCAGACTTGAACCTATGACCCTGATTTTAAATCCAGAAGTATTGAGAGATACAGCATCTCCAGGCACCTCTATTGTGTCACTGAGATATGTTCTGTTGCCTTGCATTGCTTAAACGTGATTTTATCAAGACATGTAGGGATTCAGATATGTCACTGCTGGATTATCACATAAGAAGTGATACAGAAGGCAAACAGCTGTATACCTGGTACAAGGCATGTAACTTGAAAAAACAGCTTAAACACAGAAGAGCAGTCCACTTATGTTACTTTTCCTCAATATGTGATATTGTGTCAATAAAATATGAGCTCCCCTGCCCATTTTAATAGGGAGTCAAGTACATAGAAAAATCTAACTGTTGTATCTCTTCTCCTTCCTTACATGGAGCTACTTATAACAATTTCTCCTACCTCCCAACGAAGAGAGATTTTGCTTGGTTTATCACTGGCAGTCATTGGTCTGTTCACATACTATTAGATTAACCTGTAAACACATTCAAAGACTTTACGTGGCAAATGTGAAATTGCATTTGTGGGAAAAAGCACTAACAGTTTGCACAGAAACTTACATGCAAAAATCTTTGCATCATTATTCATTTTAAACCAGCTACTTGATCGAAAAGACTGAAAACTGAGACAATCTTCAATGTCTAAAAGCATAAGTACATTCCAGCAAGGGAACACACTGTGTCATCACTACAAATAAGGTACAGTTCAGCTCATTTAGTGCAATAAAATGTCTTCTCTATCTTGACAGTGCTGTTTAGGTAATGAAAATAACTTCATTATAACATTGGCATAGAACTTTGGAAGGCATTTCTGGTTCTTGTAATGGGAGTGAGAGGGCAAGAACACTTGGTACATCACTACATTAGTCTGGTATCACAGTAGTAGCCTGGTATCATACAAGTTAAAAGAGCTGTGTGTGGGTGTGAGTGTGTACATACCTGCATATATATATATGAGGTATTCATGAAATCACAATACTAACTGTCTGGTTATGAAAAATTAATTATAGCTCACCATTTCTGTTTTGGGAACACCCTATCAATACTATGCATACTATAAATCCCGAAACTGGCAAAACAGGTCAGTGAGCAAAAAGGGTGCATTGAAAGGTTGCTGACAGCATAAAGTTTATCAGATGAACATAGACGGATAGAGTGTATTGCTTACCTGTTATGCTTTCTTAAGAATGAGAATTGTTGCCGATGATGAAGATGGTGATGCTGACTTTGAGAACTGTGTAGCACTACTGTTGGCCACAGGCAGGTGAGGAACAGAAGTTTCATGACCAGGACCATCTCTCCCGAAAGAGAAATGCACCTGATCAGCCAATCCACCTTGCTGACTTTTTATTTTTAGTGTTTTTACTGCTTAGAAACAGCATAGCATACAAAGGATGCATGTGAAGCAAGGCATCACTGAAGACAGAAGACAGGGGCATCCCAGTTCTGATGTCTTCACCAAGTTCCCCTCATATCTTGGCAAATCATAAAAATTCCTTCAGCTCTACATCCCTGCGGCATCTGCTGTCAAACCAGAAGCACCTTGCTTTTAGATGTGTAGTAGATACAGCAATTTGTTTGGCCAGGCTGCAATCTGATCCATTTCTTCCACTCTTTCAGCATAGGTGCATATTTGAATTCTCCATCACCCACTCAGTAACCTCTTCAACATAGCCTGTGCAGGCAAAGTGATGTCAAACATTTAATCCCCCTTAAATCCCACACAAAACCATACAAAAATCTGCTTTAATGACAAAGGTCTCTAAATTAATCTTGCTTTCTATATATGTATCTGCTCAAAATAATTTTCTGTGCAGATGAAGCTCTTTCATTAACTGGCTACATTGTATTGTCTTCCCAACCATTAACATCATTTCTGTTTCTGTGATCTGCAATAGCAAGCATTTTGTCTGTAGACATACAACTACTTTTGGACAGCACAGTATAATGAAACAAGTACAAACTGAAAATGAAGTCTTGTTTCAATATTGCTCAATAAAATTTGGAAATACCAACAATTTTTTTCTTCTTTTTTCTTTTACTAAGCTCCACAGCTATCTGTTTGATTTACCCCAAAATTTACAAGGTATGTGCATGTCTAAGATCCATCATCCTTCTGCCACTCCTGATTTTATCTTTATTTCATTTTCATGCCTGTTCAAAAGAAGATTGAATTGCAAAGCCTTTTGTTGACAAAATGTTGCTTAAGCAATAAGTTGAGCATGCTTGCTTCTCCTATGAAAGGTGACAAGATTTCTTGTGAGCCTAAAACTGGGCAATACCAGACACAGCTTCTTAGCTGACAGAGTCAAATTTGTCCTTTACAAGCCATCAGCAAGTTCAGTAATTATCAAAATCGACAGAACATGGTTATTTTTCTTTATCTAGAAAATTAAAGATATGAAATTGAAAGTTAGGGAAAAGGAAATATCCAACCCTTATCTACCAGATGCAGAAGTATTTCAGGTCTCCAAGCATTAGGCTTCTTCCCAAGTAAGACAAACAGAGGAAAGAAAACAAACCCAACACTGTGTCTGTTGAGACTGTTAGCACCCAAGGACCTTGAGATAATAATTCTGAGATGTGGGCATCTGCCTCCTCAGAAGTCCCCTGAGATTCCCAACTAACTTCATCTAGGATAAGAAATACTTCTCGGATGCAAATGATTTCCAGGAGGAGGTTACCAGAGAACAGCTAATTCCCACTGTTTTTTCCATTTGGAGTTGAACAGCTATCTGCCTGTGAGCTAAAAAAATAAAGTAAAAAAATCCCTTCCCAATCATGCATAAAACTTTAACAGTGTTAGATTGGATTTGGTGGCCAAGATCAAAGACTTTCAACCCTATTACCCATCTCATTCTACATTGTTCATAGTTTGATCCTTTTGTGTTCAGCAAACTTATGAAAGATGATTTGTAGCTTGACCCAGGGATAGTCAGATATTGCTTCCACCAGGTCTGCTGTATTCCCAGGGTGGAGTTTCTGGAGAAGGTAAACAAAAGCTGTAGTTTATCAGACCTTTAACAGGCTCCATTTATTTGCACTATCATTTGGGAGGAAAAGGGAAAATAAACAATAACAGTAGTGGGAATTTATTTCATGTAGAGATAATACTTGTTCCTGAGCCAGCCTGGTTAAGTTGTCTAGTCTCATCCAGCCTACATATATCAAAGTATCAGCACACCTGATTAAATTACATATAAGAAAAGATCCAAGAGCCTTTGGATCCTTCTCTTTCCCACCCAAGCACAGGCTCAACAGTAGCAGCAACAGTAGCAAATCGTAAAAAGCTAACTACACTGCAGGCTGTCTGGTAAATGTGTTACCACACTTCTGCATGCTCAGCTATCTGCGTATTCATCTGTGTTAACTCATTTCCAACCATTTTCCTCAACTACAAAGGAATAACAACCTGTATATGCTGTCTTCTCTGCTACTAGTAGTCATCCACATTGTTTTCAGATAATTTTGGGAAAGCCATATTTTAGATGTCAACATCATCCTTAGCTGAAACTGCTAGCTGTTATCCTCAGTAAACAGGACATGGAATGGGGAAGGAGAGGATGTTCCGGGTGCTAAGGTTATCCACCAAGAGCTCTGAAGGGGACATGAGGTTAAATCATGTCACACTAGCGCATAAATGTGTTGACTTTGTGTGCTGACCTCAATGAAGTAAAAAGAGTTTGTTAAAAATAAATAAGTAAAAATTGTTTTGTGTATTTGTTTCCCAGGTGGAAAAGGCAGTGCTTAGAACCTCTGCTCTGGGGATATGGCAAAGACAAACAAGTTGGCTTTGCAGAATGACTGGCATGCCCCCAGCCAAGCTGCATATGGATGTCCCTCTCTCCAGAAGGCACATCAGACAAGAGGGGAGCCTTTAACATAGAAAAAGGCAATTAGATGTTTTCATTCAGCTATCAGCACCCCGCTGTTTTATTATTCCTGGCTGTAGGAAGAACTTGACCACTAAGTGGTGCTGAAAAGAATGCTCCATGGAGGATTTCCAAAACATGCTCAATGTTCTATGACTGCCCCAGCTAAAATCAGCTTTAGTCAGAAAAAAAAAAAACAAAAAACAAAAAAACAAACCCAGGGCTGGACACACTGACATTTTCCACCACCTTCACACCATTAACGTCATGACACTGAACATTACCTTGAGGGGCCTTGCCTAAACACACCAAAAATCTAAGCATTATCCCTCTGTCCTTGGCTATGGCATATTCCCAGAAACGAATTGTCTAGCCCACCCCAGTGAAATCTTCAGGAGGGACTCCTGCAGAGTGAAATGGTGAACACTTCCATTAAAGGGTGTGCAATATCAGTGAGGGCAACTCGATGTCACCCACAGAAACAGGGTTTCTTCATACTAGAGTTGTTTTCATTTCCTCTGGGTAAGAGAGCATTACACAGAGCAGATTATAATATCATTATAAATTACCATTAAGAAAACAGGTTAATCTCCTATGCATTTGTCAGTAATAAATCCTAAAAAGATCCGTCTTTACGGAAGAATAAAGACAAGATAATATACTTTGCTTTTACTGGGCAAATCGTTGACAGGTCCTTGTGTTTAAACACAGAACATTTCCTCTTTGCTTTCATTAAAATATTTATTTAAAATTACCCCCTTCTCTGTAGCCCATCAAGAGTTTGTAATGCTTATCTTTCAAGGACAAAACTCAGTTAATTATAACAGCCCATAAGCTAATTGGAACCGTTTACAATCAACGAAGCAAGCAAAAGAAGCAAAGGTAAATACACCACCTAGTATCAAAAAAAGAGATGCTTTCTTTTAGTGAGCAAAACAAAACATAGTTTCAGGTAATTACAATATGGAACTACAGACCCCTCTCCACCACAGATCACAAAGCAAAGCAAATTGACAACAGCTATTACAAAAACAAGCACAGAAAAATGCCAGGGATTAAGAGATGTTTCAGAGGCTGGAATTTTGCAGAAAATCTGAGCACATCTAAAGGCTGTTTTAAACATATGGAGCTGAAACACAGTGAGAAGAAACTGCAGTGAGAAGAGATGCAGTGTGGAACAGGGAGCATAGGTTTACCTGGTATGTATTTTTTATTCTCCTAATCAGAGAATGAAACACAAGGAAAAAAACATTCCTAAGAGTCTTCTAAGAGGCACTCGTTTCTGATAAACAACCAGCAAATCATAGGAAGCAGATTAACTGGAACAGTGACTGAGAGAGCGTGAATGCAATACTGCAGTGCAAGAATAGTCTGCATTTTCCTTTTCTATGGTAACAGACTCAGTGCATAGCACTTACCATTTATATTATGGTGACTTGGAAAAATACAAGTCAGAACTGAAGACACTTTGTCCTGCTTATATTAACACAAATAACAAACCAAGTTTCCAGAATAAGGTATCTATTCCCATTTCCTAACAAGATGAAGTAAGAAGGAGAGACTCAGCATTATGATTCCAATCTGCAGATCTCAGGAGAGATGAAGTGCTTTACTTAAACACTTGCAGTGGGACCCAGCTCTTACGGTCCTGCTCTTTATCCGGTCTCTTGGTAGGGGTAGCAAGTGAACATCCCTCACTGCCCCAATTAGTCTGAGGTAACAAACTGGGCACATTAGGACTGCAAATTACTAAAAAAAAATAAAATTCAAAAGCCAGCAAAACCCAAAGCTCAGCTCAAAATCTGTGCAAGATTTTTGCATGGTGCCTATTGAGATGGACTCTCACCCTGGGGATTTACAACCAGCTTAAACAGAACTATTGGGCTACTGCTGAAACACTGTCCTCCCCTTCATCCCTGCAGTGCACTACTACTTGCTACCCTTGCTTCACCATCAGCAATTGTTCAGCCAGTTGTTAAAGGAATGGGCAGCAGTATGGCAGGGAGGACTTGTTCCCTCTCTGTGGTGACACACGGCTAGACTGGCTTAAGCTAACTTTGAAACTGTACCCTTAGTTTCTACTGGACAACATGAAAAATAGCAATACTATTGAAGTAAGCACATAATATTTTACGATAAGTGTTTAGTTTTACTGTAAAAAGAAAATCCTGATTTCCTTTTCCCTTTTATGGTACACAATTTTTTTGCATCCTGAATACAAATGTCCTGTGTAATTATGGTTCTGGACTTATTGTTTCTTATGTTTTCTCAACATCTCACTGTCTGTGGAATTCTCGTGTCATCAAAAGGAGTATTCCTGAGACTAGACAAAGCACCCTGATAAGGAAAAGATACTATAGATGCACAGAGCCTTGTAGGTTTGCAGCTTTTGGGAGCAGCAACTGGTGGCCTGGAAAGTTGGCACTAAAATGGCTTAAGAATAAATCCCACTACTGAAGCTTGTCCATTTTCTTACTGTCTTCATCCATTGCCTATTCATCCAAAGGAATATTTTTAAATTCTAGTGGGGGATCCTGACAAGACCATAATCAACCTAAGGAAGGCATATTTTCCCATATAAACCAGTCTCTTAATACCAGATTTGACCAGATGACCCTGTCTGGCACAGGAGTCTTTTCTGCTTTTCCTTCACTTTACAAAACTCAGCCTTCTCTTTGCTCTGGAACCATGGTGGCTGCACACTTTTAAAAAAATCTGATATTTGGTTTGAAAAACAACAGGAACAACAAAGAAAAAACACACGCTTCCCTGATTCCTTGTGTTCCACATCTCGAGAGCCTCTAAATCGGGGATTCTTTCCCTCTCATCATTCTGTCTGAGACAGAATAACCATCGAATTAATTTCATCCCTAAATTCCTTTACTTAGCTTCAACACCAGAAATTCTGAAAGTAAAATAATCAGTTTCACTGCCCCTAGTTAAGGAACAATCTGTGTCTTGAAGGTGATCTCTGGAAAAACAAGCACCCACATTTTTCCTAGATAACTCAGTGGCAGAAAACTTTGCCTTTCCAACACCTCATGTTGATCACAGGCACAGGATACAGCTATCCTACTTCAGCATTTATGTGTGCCAACCCACCCCCCTCCCCCCGCCACCGCAGGAGGGGTTTCTAGAGGTTGCTGCTTTATGTCAGTAGGATATATTTCTCTAAAAATCTTTCAGCATCTTTCACAAGTGAGGGAGGATCAAGGGGATGACCCATAAGCCTAAGCAGTTCACAGAAAATGAGGGTTTGCAACAACATGGTGTATCACCAAGAAGTAAGCTAGTTTGCCGTCTGTATGGCCTGAACACTGCTTCAATCCAAACATCAATATACACTGAATCAGATTTCTTTTTTCTTTCTTTCTTGGCAGTCTGGCAAATACCACTGTCTCTCAGCAGCACTTACCAGTCAGATCCTAACTGCTATCTGAAGTTCTTTTGGCTTATTTCCCTCCACAGACGGGAACAAAACAATTCAGCAACTGTGTTTACTGTTTTCTTGCTGCCATGCTGATGTTTATTAAGCATTTTCTACAAAGGGGATATCAGAATATGCCCAGTTTGTTGTCCAGAGTCAACAATATCTCTGATGGGAACTAATTATGAAATATATCGCATCTCTACAAAACTCCTTTCCTGTCACCAATGAACATGAGGAGAAAAAAACTGAATAGTGGAAGAAACAAATGTGCCTTTCAGCTTTGGCACTGCACACTTTTTCCATCTTACAGTCAAAACAGAGACAGATTTATTGATTAAAGTCTGATCTCTATTGGTCATAAAACAGCTTCAGAAACCATCAGGCACAATTCAGTGTGTCTGTTTTCCAGGCTTTTCTTTCCCATTGATAACTTATGGAGAAAAATACATTAATATCACAGAGCAGGTGCTCATTTCAAACTGGGAAGCCAATTTTAACTATCTGAATTGTATTCTTTAGTCAATATATATTTAAGTTTTATATACTTAAGACTTATTATGGGGTACCTGTATTTGGGTCTTCTAAGGTTTTACAACCTCTGATTTCCTAGTGTCTGTAAAAATAATGTATTTCTAAAGCAACAAACATTTCAACAATTCACATTTCTTGCCAATGAATAAAAGAGCCTGCTATTTTTTTCCACATATTCGGATACCTTGCAAGGTAGGATGGGCAAAGGACTGAGACAGACACACAGAGAAATAGAGGGAATAAGCAACATTTGAAATGAAGCAATTGTTAAATAAATTCACGTTGGTGTGTTGCAGAAACAATACCTCCAAGAGAACGAAAGAGCAGGGCATCAGCTTTTCAAAGCCAGGGCAGACACAAGTACGTATGTCTTCATAGCTGTATAAGCATGTCCCAGGATCAATGGAAGTTTCTGCAGGCTATTAGCGTACAGATGATTATTTGCATGTAATGTTATGGCAGCTACACACAAGGATGGACATCAGGATAAACAGTCCTACAGTCACTCACAAATGTTTACATACAAAATGTGGAAAAGGTATCAAGATAGGCACAGAGACAAATAAAATGATAGATGAAGGCAAGAAAACATGCAGAGAAATCTCTGCTCTGTCTGTCAGCACAGCCAAGCCTGACCACTGGATGCTGATGTGGGACCCAAGATAGATAAATTCTCCCTTTCTCTCTCTTTTTTTTCTTTTTTTTTCTTTTTAAAAGATAAAACCAGAGTTGGTCACTATTTCACAAATATTTTCCTCATTCTAAAAACATCTTGGCAAAAGCCCGGGTATCTTTTTTTTCCCCTCAGAAGTGTCCACAGGCAGTGCTTTCTCTTTCGAGGCCACACAGTAAATCGCTGGAGAGCACCGCATCCCGCCATGGCTGTGACACCATGGCTGTGACAGGAGCTCAGCCCAGTGACCTTTTGAAGCTTTGGGGGGGGGGGTGGAGGCGGTTTAACACCAGTACAGAGATGGCGGCTGCGAAGCTCTTCCGGGGAGCGGCCACAAGATGGCAGCGCCAGCC
>NW_010142596.1:0-1984 GCF_000699245.1 Pterocles gutturalis | reverse complement strand
ATAGACAGAGACAAAGAAGGCATTCAGTTGATTAAGATAAGACTGTGATTTTTACTCTATATTAACACAGAAATCCATTGTTTGGATGTGGGAACAATACTCCCCAAATAGTTTAATCATCTCAGACTTTGTCCTTTAAAAACTGTCTTCAAAACACAGAGAGAGTTATCTCCTATAACAAAGGCAATGTCACTTTATTAACAGCACAAGAAAGCATGGAGATGAAGATCATGCTTCAGCTTATTGGCTTGACAATATTCCCTGTAACACCACCTCTGGTTACGCATTTATGAGACTCAATGGATTTTAATACAGTCAAATTAATCCTCAGTTTGCGGGCCTGTTTTGCATAACATTTATGTACCTGCCACAAGCTGAACACTCCTCAACTCAGTCTATTTTGGATCTCCAAAAAACGTTGAGACTCTACTAAGCTTATCTATCTGAAGAATTGCTCTTTGAAAAATAAGGATACAACCTTTGCTTTCAATATATTTTATGATGCCTGTTTAATCAAAGAAAGGACTATTTCTGTCACCATCTGAGGAAAGAGACTATCCATCTTGTCAAGTGAAGGGGTGGGCATGCTTTCAAGCACTGTCACTTCAGTCAGAAGTTAATGGAAACAAGCAACAGCTCAGAGATATGTGCAGAGCTTGAGTTATCTCTGTGTTGTGCTTATTCCTCACCTTTCAGACAGTCTGATACTCACAGCTCTTCATATCTTTAAAAGCAAGCAAAAAACTGCACAGCAGCCTGAAATGGTGTAATGGGACAAAAAGCCTTTCTTTCCAGCCTTGGCAGATTAGAAGAATAATGACATTTCCAAGCCTTTTGGAGCTAAATTAAAATAGCAATAAAAACCCACAAACTGGCAAGGGCAATTATATAAATGAACAAATGCACAAAAAAACCTATATATATAAAAACTTAGAGAATGTTTCTCTTCTCCTGTAATAGCTTATTGTATAGTAGCCCAGCTATGGGGGCCTATGCATTGGGTCTGGCTGAGCTGGAGTCAGTATCCCCACAGCACCCTCCCAGTGCTGAGTGTCACCCTGGCAGCCAGCAGGGGGTGTGTCACACAGCTTGGGAGGGGGCGGAGCCAGGACAGCTGACCCGGATTGGCTGTTCCAGACCATGTGACCTCAGCTCAGCCATAACAGCCCAGGGCAGGGAGGAGGAGGGGGGCATTTGTTCCTGTGTTTGTCTCCAGGAGCAGCTGCTACACACACTGAAGCTCTGCTTTCCCGGGAAGTGGCTGGACATTGCTTACTGAGGGGAAGCAGAGAATAACATCTCCGTTGACCTTTTGTTTCTGTGCATGGCCTTGGCCTTTGCTTTAATTAAACTGCTTTTATCTTGACCCACGAGTTTTTCATTTTATTCTCCCCCTTTATTTTGCTGCAGGGGGAGTGATAGAGGGGCCTGGTGGGCACCTGGCATCCAGCCAAGGTTAACCCACCACAGCCTATAATCTACAACGCATTTCACAGCACTTTGACTGATGCAGGTTGCAGTGACACAGGCAGGAGTGCTGCTCATCAGAATATGCCTTTTTTTTTTTCTGATTTCAGACTATATCACAACTATCTCTCACACATAAAAAAAGACCACAGCTTCAGGTATATTTACAGCTGAGAGAAGGTGGTAAATGCCTGACAAATTTGGTGGCCTTCTACAATGGGGTCACAGCATTGGAGGATAAGGGAAGAACAACTGAGGTCATCTACCTGGACTTGTGCAAAGCATTTCACAATGTCCCGCACAACATTCTTGTCTCTAAATTGCAGAGACATGGATTTGATGGATGGACCACTCAGTGGATAAGCAATTGGCTGGATAGTCACACTCAAAGAGTTGTGGTCAATGGCTCAATGTCCAAGCGGAGACAGGTGACAAGTGACATTCCACAGGGGTCAGTATTGGGACCGGTATTGTTTAATATCTATGTTGGAGACATGGACACTGGGATCAAGTGCAC
>NW_010142595.1:0-12669 GCF_000699245.1 Pterocles gutturalis | reverse complement strand
TTATATAAATATTTATAATACAGTAGCCAATACACATCACATAGCTCAGACTTTTACAACATTAGGCTCGCCATAGCTATCCAGTAAATCATAACTCATGTTCCCCCTAAAAGTTAAAAACCCGGATTCTTCAGGTGAGCTCAGACCAAGTTTGTGAGGGACCAGCTCAAAGAAAGCTAAGCTGGTTAAAATAATAGACTTTTAAAATGAGAAAATAATAGAACCCCTAAAGCAATAGATTGCAGTGTTTACCCCAGGTGGTAACACTGCTGGATGGTCCATTATTCTCACTGTGCTCTTCAGTTGCTCCAAGGTGCGTATGTGACCACTGTTCAGAGCATTTTTCCATTGCTGTGATGCTTCTTCCAGCCCAGCTTTAAGCAGGTCAGGAGGTGGGATCTTCAAGAATCACAAAGCCCTCTCCAAATCCATGAGATTAAAGGAGAGCAAGATTCGGGGAAGCTTTTGGTATGTTATTCCTCTTTTTTTTTTTTTTTTTTTTTTCCCAATTTTTAGGGCTTCTGAATTTTTTTGAACCAATAAGTTAGGGATTATTTTACATTTTTCTAGAAACTGTTTTTCTCCTTTAATTACAAGATGCCAGGAGCAGAATCTAGAAGAAAAACACCAACAAACATGTGACTCATAAGAAAGCCCTGATGCCCGCCATATAGTTGGACAATTCACCTTGCAGTTAGCCATTAAATTATACAGGTAAGTAAAACCCATTGAGCGAGCAGATTTTTTTTTTTTTTCCTCTAATTCAATGCCTGTCAGATCTTACTAGCTTTTGTTGAAGCCAATGTTGCTTCTCCATGCTATACACTGTTCAACGAATGGAGTCCCAAACAGGACTGAGGGGATGAAGGCTCCTCCCTACCATGCCCCACCATTGCCCCTGTGTCTGATACCGGGACACGAGCAATACTACTGGGAGCCCAGTGCAGCAGCCAAAGGCTACGGGTGCTGGTAACCCTGCTCATGCCAAGGCATGGCCAGCAGCTCCTGCAGCCACGACGATGGTGACCCTACTTTTTTCATTGTTGTAGCTCCATTCAGTCCACCCCTTTGCAGAGCCATGGCTTATCCCTGCCATGAGCCCTCCATCCCTTGCTGCTGCTCCAGTGCCCCATGCTCCCGATCCCAGCATGATGTGGGGTGCCCAGCTCTGAAACAAAAAACCCAAACCCTCCCCACCTATGCCCACCCCTCCTCGGTAGGGCTGCCTTAATCGAGGATGAGATTTCTAGAGCTTGATCCCTTCTGTCCTTGGGCAGGTTTGCACAGATGTGTGCTGGATTCCCAGCCCTGGTGTCAAGTTTAGAAAGAAAAACCTCTTCCAAGCTTCCTTCCCAATGGGATAATTTTTGCGGCTAATGTTCCTTCATGCACTATCTGTTATGCCATTACTAAAGCACAGCTTGCCGACAACTGGGGAAGAAATACACTCCCCACACTGCAACGCCTCCTCTGCTCAGCTCAGGAGCAGGAACCAGGCGGCTGGGGCTGAGGGTGGCTGCCTCTCGCCCGCCTTCCTCCAGATAAACTTTCCCTGTAGAATGAAAAATGGCCATTTGTGTTTCAGCAGACCATAAAAACCCTGTTTGAAAACTTTTCAAGCCTTTTCCAAGTTGGAACTGCTTTGAAAGACTTCAGACCACATTGCCATATGGTTTGGTGGCATATGGTTTAATGCACGCTACGCTGCTCTTCCTGCGCTGCCGCCACCCTCCCCTTCCATGACGGGACCAGCAATGCTGCAGGGACGTATTTGCTATAGGATGCTCCTTAACATCTCCTTGCACTTTCTCCAGCTCAGTGCTGCAGCTTTCTCCAGTCTTTCACTGTGGTTAAGCCCCTAACAAACTGGTGGACACTGCCTGCACCTCTAGGTACAGGCAGCTCAATACATACAGAAATGAATGTCCTCCCCCAACTCCAGCATGCACACATCTTCCTTCCTCCTTGTTCAAAAACTTCCACAGGAAGTGTTTCGAAGCGAACAAAATGCATACTCTGTTTCAGCTGGGAAGTTTTGCTTCATTTCTTTGATGTGAACCAAAACCTTCTTGATATTTTTTCCCCCTCTTTCTTCTCACTCTCAACACCACTTGGAGTGCTACAATGAGAGACATACAAGTTTTTTTGAGTTTTTTAACCTTCTTTTATCTTTTAAAGTCTTTTCCTCCCCCCTCTACTTCTTTTTCGTAGCTCCCTTAATTTTATTCTGCCTTTCCTGCTCTGGAAAAACCATATATGAAAGAATATGAAATTCTATAATTGCCTCATTTTGTGGTTTCAGAAATAAAACCAAGACTAATTGAAAAAGATGATGAAACACGCTACTTGGAAGAAAGGCAGGAGGGATTCTTCTTTTTCTCCTCTTGCAAATTCTCACTTAGCTGTAGGGTTGGGTTTTTTTTGCTTCCCCAGTTAATTTTCAGAGTTAATGCAGGTATTTAAATACCCTGAGTTGAGCATCCAAGGTATGCCTGCTCTGGTCTAATGACTTAATACTGCAAAGCATCAGGGCTCCATGGCACTAATGTCCTCCACGACCACGGCTGGCACAAAAGCCCATGTCACAATGACACATGTGGACCAGGCAACATGGAAGTGCCAGTATCCATTTCACAGGGTAGGTATATATAGCCATAGACAAACTGTACGTAAAATCTTCCCTCCATTTCAGCAGTTCATCTGCTACAGGTATCACAGCAGGGGTAGGTGTTGATGGTGGGATCTGAAGAGGAGAAGAGCAACAGCTTTGTAGATCCAGCCAGCTTTTTGCAAAGGGCAGGAGTGGCGGCTTTTGCTCAGGGGCTGCAGAAGTGCTTGAAGAAAAGACCATCCAGCTGTGGGGTCCAGCCCAAATGGTGCCTTCCCTCTGCACCTTCCCACAGTGGAGATGTGGAAAAGTGGGGCTGAAAAAGAGACAATTTTTTGGGCTGTTTTATGCTTTCCTTATCTTCCAAGAAGTTAGCCTTTTCTGTGGTCTCCCTTTAATGAAGATTTTTGTTTAACCAGAATCCCAAGTCTCTGCTGCAAGAAGGTTCTGGTGGAAAATAGCCTGCACCTGGCAGCAGAGGTTGTTACTGGGGGAGCACCTCGGCAACATGTCCTCAAACTCCAAAAGCCAAGAGGATGCTGAGGTCGGGACACAGCACTGTTGGACTTGCCTTGTGCCATATCACACACCTGTCCCCAAACCATGCCACGATGTCATGGGTGAAGCTATGCTAGCATTGAAAAAAAAAGAGTATCCTTGTTTGGTTTTGGTTGGTTGGTTGTTTTTCTTTTCATCAGCTAACATCTGTAATGTCATACAGAAATTGCAGACCACGGTCCAGCTCCCCACATTTTTGCTGTGAGCTGCCCAAATTCTGCACACAACTAGCCCACAAGAGTACAAGATGTTTACACCCAAGGGACTGAATGCAATGTTGATCTGAGAGAAACCTGTGCTTTGCAAGTGCAATTGTTCCGTTAAGTTACCTACGCAGATGTAAAGAAGATCGGGCAGCCAGACTGTGAATAAAGAATAAAGATTATGAACTTTAGTAATAATAATAACAACAACATGAATAACAACCACCAGGAATCCTCATCAATGGGACACCAAGGTAGAATTACACTGGACAGGTCTAGTCTATGGGGAGATTCTTTCAGGCAAGATTTCTATTGAAGTTAAGGTTGAAATCTGCCTGCTTTGTGCAAGCCATACGACAATTTTATTTAGGAAGATGCCTTTGACTGTGCCTCAGGTGGCCCTGAGCACCGTGGGTGTCAGCAAGATTTCAGCAGTGTTCACGGGACAGGGCCTGAGGCTGGGATGTGCCATGGGGGAGGTGGGTGGGCAGCAGGGAGGATGGCCACAAAGCTCTTGGAGGAGGGAGGACCCTCAGCTGACTTCAGCACAATTGCTCCAGCCAAGGAGCAGTGCAATGGCACTACTTCAGGTAATCAGCAATGGGAAAAACCCAGAAACCAAATATTCATGCTGAAAGGCAAGCAGGACATTGCTATTTCTCCCACCTTCCCCTTACTGGGCATGGAAAGCTGCTAACCAGGTGGGTATGTCCCAGAGCTCTTCTTCTCCACTCATCAAGAATACAGGTTTTTTGCACTCATATAAAACTAGTACTTCAGCAGACAAATTACAAGCCAAAGACAAAACTAATAAGAAGACATTAAAAAAAGTCCTTTTGAGATTGTGTCTCACAGGTTAAGAAGGACTTGTTGATACACTCATGTCCCACACACAAACCTTGTTGCTCATGTTTTGCACTGGCATCCAAATGCTGCCTGTGAAGCTCTCCCACCTCTTTTCCTCCTCCCCTTTTCTTCTCCTCCCCTCTTTTTATTTTATTTTTTTTTTTGCTTTGGGAAAGCAGGAAGATGGGTGATCTTCCACTGAAATCCCCACTGACCATTGCAACATGTGATTGTGACAGTAGAGCTCCCTGTCGCAGGCTCGTGGCCCCATCAGATGTCCCAGGACTGAGACCAACAGGAACTTCTGGACCGTATTTGCCTCCAGCTTTTTGCTGCAACAGGTCATCAGCGTGTTACCCCGCATACGGGTAATATATGGCGCTGTGCTTGAACCTGACTGGAGCACAGATTTCCATGGCATAACACACAAAGAATAAACAGGTGCTCTCTGTTTTCAAAAGCTTCAGAAGAGGCAGCTGCTATGGGGTGTCTCTTTATTTTGCACATATCAATCTTCCCTCACTTTCATGCTGCCAATGTCCTTTCCTCTTCTATCTTATGCACCTCCACAAAAAAAAAAAAAAAAAAAAAAAAAAAAAGAGAGAGAGAGGGTCTGTATGGGTAACGCACCACTCTAAAATTAAGCAGATCTTAGGTTAAAAAAAAAAAAGTGCTTTTTTTCGCCTACTAAAAGGGGATTTTTATATCCAAAGACACAAAGGTAATACTCACTGCATTGTAGCTGCAATCTTCTTTTTTTTTTTACCCAACAATGGTGAAAAGACGTGATTTTTACTACCAAATAAGAAAAAGCCTGAACACACCCTGGGAACGTGTTTAAGAAGTTGATTTATGTTTCACGCTGAGCCTTACACCTGCAGTTCAAGCAAAACTCAACTTCGCTGCCCCACAGAGTCTAGTTTATTAGGTATCAAGGAGTCACAAGAAGCCATGTAATTAAAACTGTAATTAACTGGAAAAGGAAAGTGCCACCTGAGTTTTGAGAGGCTGTCAATTTTATTTCCATTACAGCTCTCCTTCTGCTTCTTTTGTCTATAGGGTGGTTTTTACCTCCATCTTGATAAGCAAAAACAAAGTTGTTGTTGTTTTTTTCTTATTAACTAAAGAAGCCACTGAATTCTCTTCTGTATTTAGTCTCAGGAAAAAAATAAAGCCATTTAGTTTTGAGGCTGGACATGGGCTTTTCGCAGTGGCATTTGCAGCCGTGTTTGCCAACAGGTGCCAAGTGTGGTCCAGGCAGAAAAAAAGCCCTGAAATGTCCTACCAGGGAAGGGTCAGCTGAGTTCAAAGCCCATTTTAACAAAACATAATCAATGCCCTTTAAAAAGGGGATTGGCGGCGCCCTGTTAAAATGTATGACCTTGCTGCAGTGGGCGAGCAGAGCACTGGGTGTCCCTGGATCTGGCACGTTTTTTTTCCGGATCCTGCCGGAGACCCCTGTGGTATTTCTGCAGGCAGGACAAGGCCACATGTGACATGACAAAAACACGACTGGGAGAAATATGAGGAGGCGTGATGAACCTTGTCAACCAGAGAAATTAAAAGCAAAATTAAATTTTGGCCTGATCCCTTGGCCAAAAAAAGAAATCTCCCCAAGATTTGGGTGGGATTTGCTGCCAGCCCTGTCTTCCCTCTGCTTCGTGCACCCACCAGGAACAAATTCCCGGAGGATCAGGAAGAGGTGCTGGAAAAAAGACACAATTATTTAATAAAGTTTAAAGAAACAAAGACTTAGGTAAACTTGAGACTGGAAAGAAAACCATAGTAAAATATAGTTAAAGAATAATTACCTAAAAGGGTAATATGATGAGAACAAGGATAAAATCTATCTTAGAGGTTGTTACAAGGGAGATTTATGAATATATATAAATTTTTGTAGAGGAGATGTTAGTCTTAGACTGGTGTATGAAAGGGGGGATTGACATTCTTCCTTCTCCATTTAACAAGTGACAAAAACCCATCAAGTGAAGTACCAGCCTTGAGAAGTTATTATCGTAAAAAGTAATTTTCCTTTGGTGCCATTCTGAGAGGCTTGGGTTTTTTTTTCCCCAGCCTTAATCAATTGTAGCCTTTCCCCTCCTGGAACAGCCCCAGCTTGCAAGGCAGAGGTCTCAGGACCCTCCGAATTTGAAGGAAGATCTCGATCAGCACTGATTTGGGGAAGTGAGCCGGAGGTACCCACAGCAGATGACACACAGGGCTCAGCTTCTTATTCAGCTACAAGTCAGCAGGGGCACCCCCTGACCATCTGTGGTCTATAAATTACAGTAACACCGGCACACACTGCTTGTAAATCACCAATGAACAGGCTTTACCTTATGACACACTACTTGAACCCTGTTGGATATTCCAATAAACTCCCATAAACCATCTGATATAAACTCTGGATTATGTTTCTTTGGGGGGCAGGAGAAAAACCTAGACTTTTCTGCACTTGTGCAAACTTCTGGGTGAAATGAAGATATGGCCTGAGCTGTGTCGTGTGTTTAGGTACCATGTTTTCTTATGAAAGATATTTCCCCTCCCCCCCTGCCATCATTATTACCATATATATTTCACTTACCAGCAGTGCATTGGCCTTGAAGTAAACAGGGTTGTTGCTCTTCTGCAAAAAAAAAAAGAGACACCATTCATATGAAAAATGTAATTTAATGTGAGCCTGCATGACCTGTCCTCCATCCTTGCTGCACCAAGCACAGACCCATAACAGGGGAGGCTCACCCATGGCCTTTGCTTTCGGAGGAGCAAGAAGACCCAACCCATGACATCAAGGCCCTCTACAAAGTGAAAAATACACCACCATTTCTCACCACCTCTGCATCCTGAGGGCTAGAGCTGAGGCTTGCTCTCTCTAGGAGGGCAGACTATCCCGTAAGAGCTCCTCACTTCAGCAAGTGAGCACTTTTCCCTGTGAAGTGGCTCTTTTACAGTCTGGTAACAAGGTAGAAGGCTCTGTGGTCTGACATACCATCAGACGTTCCCAGGAGATGTACTCCTGCCACCCAGCTTGGTTTGGATAACTCTTACCCGCCATCTTATTTTATGGAGGCCATGTCTGCAACGAGATACCACAACCAGAAGTCTTGGCAAAGGGCTGTGTGCTCCTCAGTACATGGCTCATTGGGGCCACAGATGCTGCTCCACTGAGAAATCTGGCACTTGACTTCAAACTTTGTCCCGAGACCTGTCAAAGGACTGCTTTTGATTACATTAGTAAGCTCGTCATCTGGGCAAAAAGCCCCCTGTAAAATAAGTTATTCAGATTGTGTGGGATATGTCAAGTAAACAATCTGATAAATGTCATTTGAACAGCTTTTTTACTGGCCATGAACAAACGTGGGCTGTAGCGTAGACAGCCAGCAATGGCTGTATCACAACTCCTTGACACATTCCTTAATTGAATCTGAAATCCCGACCCCTCTCAGGAGACAGGGGGAGCCTTGCAGTCATCTTACTCGTGCATAGCATAATCTTCCTAAGGTGACATTATTTTTATCTGACTTAAGGCTGTAGGGACTGGCTTCTCATCATGGTTTGCGTGGATGTACGGGTGTGTGGGTGCATGCCTCCAACACATGCTTTTAAACCCATTGGGTGACTGCAGTCAAACTGGACAGGTGTTCCCACCACATGGAGACAGGGAACCAAGGCAACCATGGCTGACTCCCATGATGACAATGGGATGAACTCAAGCATCTGTAGACATCAGAGAATCCACATCTGCAGGAGCAATCCATGCAAAAATACCTTCCACTGCTCCCTCCGGTTGTGAGCATTCAGTTAGTTAATACTCATTAATACCGCTCCTATTTTCATTACAGCACAGCTTCTAGGCTCCAGCTAAAATTGATCCTTCTTTGCCTAAGAGATAACCAGAAAACATTTGGTCTAATCAGAAAAAAAAGGTAAAAACAGTGAGTATGTTCTCTGGAGACACCACGACCACCAGCACTGCATGATCCCAGTGCTACCCAGCAAGACTGCACCTGACTGAAACACTTTGAGCAGTCTCAGGAGCAATTTTAACTCACTAGAAATGCATGTTCAAAGCATTTATTGAATCTAGATTGAGCCTGTCTAGTGAGTTTAGTTTCAGAAAAAAATAGTGAGTAAAATAAAGTTGATTTTTTAATCTATTTTACTCAGGAAAAAAAAAACTGTATTTGAACGTTACTTCAAATTTTCCTGGAACAAAAAGGGGGATAGTTTAAAATTTAAACATAACGAATCCATGTCAGCTCGGAAAAGCACCCTATGATTTCTGGTCAGGGAATTTTTGCTTCGCAAACTTTCAAAATTGGAGGTAAACATAGAAGAAGCATCTTTGCAGTGCTTTTCCATCCAGCAAGTGAACCAGAAACCTTGCTTTTCACAGCGAGGTAGTGGGAAGCCCCAGATCAGGCCAGCGCATCACGACCCCAAGGCTCTTCTGAGCTCACCCATGAAGATCCCCCTCCTCGCAGCCCTTCAGCCTCCTCTACCTTTCCACTGTCTTCTCCATCCGCTCCTTTCTGTGCACTCCGACAAGAAGAACTGATAGCACTATTTCTGTTTTTTAACAAGATTTGGAAAGCATTCAAGTGCCTGATTAAGTGGTTGGAAACAAGGAAGCAGAAGGATGTTTTGGCATCCTGCGATGTGTGCATGAAGAGCATAGACAAACACACTGAACACACATACTGTAAAACAAGATTACAAGGAGAGTATGAACAAATAAAAGCCTATTAAAACATCATGGACACTATTGCTGCTGGTGTGCACGCCTACATATTAAAATAACAAATATTTCACATGAACGTGCAGTGCAAACATGACTGATCACAGATATAACTTTCAGCAACCTTTAAAAACATAATGCCATCCTGTAATTAATGTAGTAATGATATTGGCAGAAACATTTGCAAATAACTTCAGGAAGTTCATGACATACCTTCTATCTCAAGGGATTGGATTAATTTTTTCCATTTTTTTTCCAGCTACCATCAATAAATGCATTCAGAGCCCTCACCACGTAGCAACAAATGCAGTTGGAAATCCTCAACAGAAAGTTTGAAGAAAGCATCAATGTGGAGAAAGAGCCTCGGTGTGCTTTTATTTGTTTTGTTCTCTTTCACTTATGGCGAAATATACATAACCATGCCCAGGGGAATTGCTTTTGAGGTCTGCATTAAAAAAAAAGCAGAGGTGGGCCATAGGCAAAGCAAGCTGCTAAAGGATTTTGCCCAAATTCCTCAGGAAAAAATTCCTCAGCCAAGCATGAGGTAGGCTGTCAGCACTGAAATGTTATGGACCAGGCACATACAAATGGAGAGGTTACGTCTTTTATAAGGCTAGCTGATACATTTGGAGAAAAAAATGTGCTAACACAGCTCTTTCCTGGAGGCATTAGGATGTCAACACCCCCAGCTTGGTGCTGGTTGCTGGTTTGTTGGGTGGCCAAGGAAGAAGAGACGAATTCCAACATTGTGGTTCAGATTGCTTTCTACAGTCATGACAATTATGACACTTGGTCATGACCCTACAGACACCCATTTAAATTTACGTAGTAATGAAGAGAAGAAATATCTCATCATTTTGCTAGGAGAGTGTTTCCATACCTGAGGTCTGCATGGTGTCAGCACACAGCTTCTGCACCCAAAGCTTCGGGTGGCAGCTTATTTTGCTGTTACTGAGCTGGATCTAAGCAGGTTAGTAGAATGGACTGGTATATGTTCTCCTCACTTGATCTTCATTTTTCTGCATCTGAAGATTGTGAAGCATTTCTTGTCTGGGACTACTTTAACAGCAGGAGGTATTTTTGCCTGCAAGTGCATATATTTGTACATACTTACATACACGGGCCTAAAGACAGCAAGACAAAAGAGTAACATTTATTTCAGAAAATTTTTCAATTTTTGAAAGAAAATCTTTTTTTCTATCTTTTTTTCTTAGGGCCTGGATTTGAGGTACTGATCTTACGTGACACATGATCAGCCATTTGTACAACAAAAGGCCAACAATACCTGAAAAATACCCCAAATGTGCTCCTGAGCTATTTATTTTATACACTTGGATGTGTTGAACTACGTTTCAAACTCAATGCTTTTTTCTTTTATGCTATTTCTTTATCAAACAATGCTGGACCAGGAGGAGGCAGTTGTCTTGCCTCCTGTAGCAGTGAAAAAAATACCTGTTGGGAGGGAACAGGTGGGTGTTGGGTAGATGAACAAGGTCACTTTTCGCCTCCAAGAGAGAGGAGGAAGAAATTGTACATCAGGAACGTAAGTGCTCCTTGCGGGCTCCTGTCTGGCTGTGGTCAGGATTGGGTGACTGACCAAAACGGGCATGCCTCTTCCTGTGAGTGGCAGGAGGGTTCCCAGCTGCCCTGGGTG
Organism: Pterocles gutturalis; assembly: GCF_000699245.1. Classification (NCBI taxonomy): domain Eukaryota; kingdom Metazoa; phylum Chordata; class Aves; order Pterocliformes; family Pteroclidae; genus Pterocles; species Pterocles gutturalis. The sequence continues at coordinate 2,062 of NW_010142595.1, read as the reverse complement.
GAATGGGAGAGTTGTGCTGACGCCGAGAGTTTGGGGAGGGTTTATCCCGCCAGTGAGGAGTTCCCCTAAAAAATGGGCACAGGCAGAGGCCAGAGGAAGAAGCATCACAGGTCAAGCTTTTACACCTCTCAACGGAAAATCATCTGAAATGGATTTTAAAATGGGGTTTAGTGTCTCACCTTCTCCCACTGTTTTTATCTGCTTTTATATATTTCAGTGCATTCACAGATAACAGTGAAAAAATAACTAAGGCTCCCTGAGCTTGTTTAGGTGCCCACCTTCAGGATGCTGCCTTCAGCATGAAGCAAGTGTGAACTGAAGCTGCCATCGAAGGTGCCTGCAGAGCACCAACAGCAAGTGGGATCCACCAAATTCGTGTCCTTCCTTCCTACTGCCTTTTTTTTTTTTTTTTTTCCCCTGGCAGGGGCATGGATAAAACTGATCCTGCTGCAGGGAAGAGAAAAGAAACTGTTGAGCAGAACTGGCAACGGACATTTCTGTTGCAGAAAAGCCCAACATCTTACGCATTGGGAGTGGAGCGCCCTCCTCCAGCCCAGCTTTCTTCCAGCCTCCATCCCCACAGGATAGCTTTACTGGGGCCCCCAAAACTCCCAGGAACAGCGTGAGGAGCCTGTCGTGCCACCGTCGGAGGACTGAAGCTGTCAGCTGTGAGGATGAAGAATTTGAGGTTGGCTGTCGGAGTGCTCAGGAGGGGTTTGGAGGAACATAAGCTGGGGTTACATAAAACACCGACTCATGCTAAGAAATCAAGAGTTTTGAAAGATTCAGCTGAGGAAAGACTGAACCTCAAGCTACGTGTTGCTTATAAGTCAACAGGAACCAGGGGATGCTGGGGACCTCTGAAAAGCAGGCCTTGGCAGGTGGTTTTTTTGAAGTCCTGCCACTGCTCCCAGGAGGAACTGAGAGCCATGTACATCTGTCAGAGGGTGAAATCAGGCCCTTTTTTATTTCAAGGAAAGTTGCTGTAGGCATTTCAGCTTTATTCACTGGAAAGACCTGCCTGCGATGGAGTGAACAGAAGTTCAATTTTTATTTTCGTGCTACTGTGTATGATATTTATGTCATGCAGAATATTTACTTTTTGTGGAGATATCTGAGCACACAAATGTTTGTGGTTTCCTTTACCAGGTAAAAACGGTTGTGGATTTTGGCAGTCTGAGCAGGTCTATGGTTTCTGTGGATGCCTGGATGTGGTTCTTCGCAGGACTTTATGGGTTACTCAAATCATGTCCTATTATACAGGTAAATTGTGTGCCATGAAGATGGTGTGTACCCATGCAGGAGTACAACACCCAGGACTTCCCGCCATGCATTTGAAACACTGACCAAAACCATTTGCACTTTGATATTTAAATCAGACATCTTAAATCCATGCTCAGAGACATATGCAAGTAGTTGATTTTCAGATGCCTTACAATTTTCTCTCTCTTTCCTCTTTTTACAGTAGGCACTCAACATTTCAAACAAACAAAAAAATCACTTAAATTATTCAAGTGCTTAAATAAAGACATGGTTGCCTGCCTGTGTTTGTCCAAATTTGAAAAAATGTTGCTTGCTTTTTAGTTTTATTTCTTTTCCTTTCAATCACAGTCTCTCTCTCTCTCTCCTCCACAAACACACTGATGGAAAAATGATGTACAGATGGGCTGTTCAGTTTCAGTCAGGTTGCTGTGTAAATATGGCATCAGGAAAAGAAGAGTGTTAGAAACACAGATGTACGCAAGGCATCCCAACCATCATGTTTGGGCTGCCTCTGCATCACTCAAGTATGCATCAGCCAGCACAAGCAGAGCCGTATGAGGCCAGAGGGAAATGTAGCTAACGGAGAACAAACTCTTGGCAAATCACATGCCTTTCAACCTTGCACAATAGGATAAAATAAATATGGATTAATGCTAGGGTCAAAGTTCTTATTATGTGAAGTACTAGATGCGCAAGTGCCTGAGTTTCTGATGCTAAGAGAAAGTACTAACTGTATAAATACACTCATATGGATGCATATATATGTATATACATACAAAATATTTTTTTCTATATATAT